>NC_136482.1:154100993-154175993 GCF_053919585.1 Euprymna scolopes | reverse complement strand
GGTCAGGCATGTGGGGTTGCCCCCACATCTGGTCTTTGCTAGTCATAGCTAGTCATAGCTGCAGCATCTGCCGGACAGATACTACACTGTGATCTTGTCCCGAAGGCCAAAAACAGTAGTTTGGATTTATTTGCTTCCCCACTGAGCAAATTAGGCACAAGGCCGTTTTTTAATGTGGAGAGAGAGGAAGGGGGAGGGAAAGGGGGATCCTGCTCCCGAGAGGTGGGAAATGGGAGCTGGATAGTAACTGTGGTCGTAGGGTGATCCCTACCTTGACCAAGTTCAGATATGTGGGGTTACCCCCACATATGGTCTTTGCTAGTCATAGCTGATCTTTGCTTGCAGCATCTGCCGGAACAGATACTACACTGTGATCTTGTCCCGAAGGCCAAAAACAGTAGTTGAATGTTATTGATCATGTTATCATTGAAAATTTTAGAATATCTACGATACTAATGGATTTATATTTAGGGTAGATGGTGATATTTTTAGTTTTTCTTCTTCAGTGTTCTTATCAAGGCTTGAGAGTATGATCTATCTTACTGTTATAACCCTCTTAAATGGTTATGAGGTAAACAGAATGTGGAATAAGGTAAGAACATGTATTACAAAAACATACAAAAAGATCGGTATTCCGTCTAACCGGTGAACGACCGAGGGCGGTCCACCGAATATCGACTTCCACCTTACGGCTTGATCATCCGGAATTTAATGAGTGTGGAATAGTCTATGATTGGGTAACACATGTTAGTTTCATCCCCCCCCCTCCAAGCTGATAACCCCTAACAGTGTATCAGTATTTTTTTTGGGGGGAGGGGGGTTTAACCATGTATGGTTCGGTGATTTTCCTTTGCTTATCCGAATGTCGTGAACAATGCAAATGAAAAAATTACAAAAATGAAAATATTTTCTCAACCTACTTTTCCAATGTTATTTTTTCCGAGTTCGCAATTAATGTTTCTTACTTGCGGCCTTCGTCGTTTCGTTGTTTTCTTTTATTTCAGTGTACTTATTTGGTTTTCGCGATTTCCTGTTTCTTTGGGTTTTTCGTCAATGTTTTTTAACACTCTCTTGTTTGACTCAGCTTTCTGCTGTGCGTTGTTTTTTTTTTTTTTTTTTAATCCTTGTTAAATGAATCCTGAGGGTATTTTAAATTCGAGTGTCCTCTGCGATGTTCTTCGTCGCCACTGTTATAGCCCTGTTAAAAGGTTATAAAGAAAAACAAAATGCTAGAATCATGTAAAAAAAAATGTATTACAAAAACATACAAAAAGGTCAGTAGTTCTTCTAACCGACAAACGACGTTGGGTTGTCCACTGGATATCGACTTGGTATTTATTTGTTTCCCTACGAAACAAAATGTGACACAAGGTTGGTTTTATGTGGGAGATAACCAACTCTCCTCAAAAGAGGATTCTGCAAAAATGAAATTGTCTTAGTATAGAAGGGGTTCTCCCTCCATTGAGTGAGGAAAATAAATTTGACTGCAGCATCTGAGCAGACAACACATTTCAGTTACCAGTCCAGGTCGAGGACCGAATATCAACTGCAACCTTACGGCTTGGTTTTCCCGAACTTATTGAGTGTGGAATAGTCTATGAGTAGGTAAGACAGGTTAGTTCCGGTAAAACACTTACTTTTTTCTCACCTAATACAGTGATTAATCCATTTTTTTCCCAATGATATTAGTGAAGTTGTTATGCACTTATTTTGAGAGAAATCTGACAAGACAAGCGTACAGTTTGATTCAGTAACGACAGTACAATTACAATCAGCAGACTTCCAACACCTTATGAGAAACAGCAAAAATTAAAACAAAAAAGAATAAAAAATAAGTATTTCCTTGTACCTTGGTCTTATTTGTGTTCTTACATTTGGTATTAAATATTACAATCTTCATTTTTAAGAAGTTTATGTATAGCTTACAAGTTGATGTGCCAAGAATATGGATAAGAAAATAGCTAAGTTACTAATAAAATTTATCTGAAAAATCTTCTCCATTTCTACTTCTACCTTTCACTTTCCGTCCTCCTCTCTCGCAACAGTTCAATAAAATATAGGGGAAACAACAGAAAAACTTAATGTTTGACTAGTTTCGGCGTTGTTCTATGAAACAGTTACCATTAGGAATTTGAAAAGCTACGGATTGTGCCCCATCATGGATGCATTTCATTCCTACTGACCTTAAGTTGATATATATATATATATATATATATATATATATATATATATATATATATATATATATATATATATATATATATATATATTATTGGTAGTATTGTTTAGTTATTTAAACAAAAACAAAAAAAGGCACAATGTGTCTACCAAAGAGTGCTTAATGTTTAGACAGAGCAATATGAATATGTTGAATATGAAAACTAGTGGCTACACATATGCAAATATGTTTCAGTGACCACCCTGAGGGAGATATTCTTGGCCTGATGAGTGATTTTCCCTAGCAGAGTGGTCACTGAAACATATTTGTATATGTGTAGCCACTAGTTTCCATATTCAACATATATATATATATATATATATATATATATATATATATATATATATATATATATACTTATAGTTGAATAATAATTATTCTTTTATTACCTTCAGACACTAGTGTTTCATGCTTATGCAATTATAAGTATAGGAAGTGACAGTACCTGTCAGTCGGGAGATACAAACCCAGCCACCTCTATTTGCTAATCCTTTAACTCCGGCCCACCAAAGAATTGCCACGGGAATTAAGAGAATTATAAACTAATAATCGCAGAATAAAATAGTTTTTTTTTTTTGTTTTACACTTTGCATTACATAATTGAGTTTTGTAAATGGTATTAACATCAATATTTGGGCAATTTTAGATGAGAATTGCAGTATCTATAGACAGTCAGATCTGCTTTCACAATGCTCCTTGAAGACAATTTCAATGAAGGCTTACTTACACAAAAGTAAAATTTGTTTAAATGCGTACTATTTCGCGTCCTTTTGACTCTAGCAATATTTGTTTCGCTTGCTCTGATCTATTTGTTCGACTTGTCGCAATAATTAGAGTTTCTTTCCTATTACTTTGAACACGTCCTAGTACGAATCCACTCCATATTAAAACAAACACTATAGATTTAAACTCATATTAAAAACAAATACTAAAGATTTAAACCAATATTAAAACAAACACTACAGATTTAAACCCATATTAAAAACAAATACTATACATTTAAACTCATATTAAAAACAAATACTATAGATGAAAAACCATATAAAAAATACGATAGATTTTACCCATGATAAAAAGATATGCTATAGATTTTAACCCATATTAAAAACAAATACTATAGATTATCACCCATATTAAAAACAGATACTATAGATTTAAACCCATATTAAAAACAAATACCATAGATTAAAAACCATATTAAAAGCAAATATAAAAGATTCAAACCCATAATAAAAACAAATACTATAGACTTAAACCCATATTAAAACAAACACTATAGATTTAAACCCATATTAAAAACAAATACTATAGAGTTACACCCATAATAAAAAATAACATAGATTTAAACCCATATTAAAACAAATACTATAAATTTAAACTCATATTAAAACAAATACTAAAGATTAAACTCATATTAAAAACAAATACTATAGATTTGAACCCATATTAAAACAAACACTATAGATTTAAACTCATATTAAAACAAACACTATAGATTTACACCCATATTAAAACAAATACTATAGATTTAAACTCATATTAAAAACAAACACTATAGATTTACACCCATATAAAAACAAACACTATAGATTTAAACTCATATTAAAACAAACACTACCGATTTAAACTCATATTAAAAACAAACACTATAGATTTACACCCATATAAAAACAAATACTATAGATTTAAACTCATATTAAAAAAACACTACCGATTTAAACTCATATTAAAAACAAATACTATAGATTTAAACTATATAAAAACCAATACTATAGAATTACACCCATATTAAAGCAAATACTATAGATTTAAATTCATATTAAAAACAAATACTATAGATTTAAACTCATATTAAAATAAACACTATAGATTTAAACTCATATTAAAAACAAATACTATAGATTTAAACTCATATTTAAAAAATACTATAGATTTAAACCCATATTAAAACAAATACCATAGATAATAAACCATAGTAAAAGCTAATACTATAGATTTAAACCCATATTAAAAACAAATACCATAGATTAAAAACCATATTAAAAGCAAATATTAAAGATTCAAACCCATAATAAAAACAAATACTATAGATTTAAACCCATATTAAAAACAAATACTATAGTAACACCCATTATAAAAAATACCATAGATTTAAACCCATATTAAAAAATACTATAGATTTAAACTGATATTAAAAACAAATACTATAGATTTGAACCCATATTAAAACAAACACTATAGATTTAAACTCATATTAAAACAAACAGTATAGATTTACACCCATATTAAAACAAACACTATAGATTTACACCCATATTAAAACAAACACTATAGATTTAAACTCATATTAAAACAAACACTATAGATTTACACCCATATTAAAACAAACACTATAGATTTAAACTCATATTAAAACAAACACTATAGATTTACACCCATATTAAAACAAACACTATAGATTTAAACTCATATTAAAAACAAATACTATAGATTTACACCCATATTAAAACAAACACTATAGATTTAAACTCATATTAAAAACAAACACTATAGATTTACACCCATATTAAAACAAACACTATAGATTTAAACTCATATTAAAACAAACACTATAGATTTACACCCATATTAAAAAAAACACTATAGATTTAAACTCATATTAAAAACAAATACTATAGATTTACACCCATATTAAAACAAACACTATAGATTTACAACCATATTAAAAAATACTATAGATTTAAACTCATATTAAAAACAAACAGTATAGATTTAAACCAATATTAAAACAAACACTATAGATTCAAACTCATATAAAAAACAAATACTATAGATTTACACCCATATAAAAACAAACACTATAAATTCAAACTCATATTAAAACAAATACTATAGCTTTAAACCAATATTAAAACAAACACTATAGATTTAAACCCATATTAAAAACAAATACTATCGATTTACACCCATATTAAAAAAACACTATAGATTTAAACTATATTAAAAACAAATACTATAGATTTACACCCATATTAAAGCAAACACTATAGATTTAAATTCATGTTAAAAACAAATACTGTAGATTTACACCCATATAAAAATAATTATAATAGATTTGAACTCATATTAAAAACAAATAATATAGATTTACACCCATATTAAAATTAATACTATAGATTTAAACTCATATTAAAAACAAATACAGTAGATTTACACCCATATTATAACAAACACTATAGATTTAAATTCATATTAAAAACAAATACTATAGATTTAAACTCATATTAAAAACAAATACTATAGATTAACACCCATATTAAAAACATATTCTATAGACTTAAACTAATATTAAAAACAAATACTATAGATTTAAACTCATATTTAAAAAATACTATAGATTTAAACCCATATTAAAACAAATACTATAGATTTAAACTCATATAAAAACAAATACTATAGATTTAAACCAATATTAAAAACAGATACTATAGATTTAAACCCATATTAAAACAAATACCATAGATAATAAAGCATATTAAAAGCTAATACTATAGATTTTAACCCATATTAAAAGCAAATACTATAGATTTAAACCCATATTAAAAGCAAATATTAAAGATTTAAACCCATATTAAAACAAACTATATAGATTTTAACCCATATTAACAACAAATACTATAGATTTAAACCCATAATAAAACAAATACTATGGATTAACCCCCATACTAAAAACAATTACTATAGAATTAAACGCATATTAAAAACAAATTCTATAAATTTTAACCTATACTAAAAATACTATAGATTTAAACATATATTAAAAACAAAAGCAATAGATTTATACCTATAATGAAAACAAACACTATGGATTTAAACTCATATTAAAAACAAATACTATAGATTTACACCTATATTAAAACAAATACTATAGATTAACACTCATATTAAAAACAAATAATATAGATTTACACCCATATTAAAAACAAACACTATAAATTCAAACTCATATTAAAAACAAATACTATAGATTTAAACCAATATTAAAACCAACACTATAGATTTAAACCCATATTAAAAACAAATACTATAGATTTAAAATAATATTCAAACAATTACTATAGATTTAAACCAATATTAAAAACAGATAATATAGATTTAAACCCATACTGAAAACAAATACTATAGATTATAAACCATATTAAAAGCAAATAATATAGATTTTAACCCATATTAAAAGCAAATATTAAAGATTAAAACCCATATTAAAACAAACACTATAGATTTTAACCCATATTGAAAACAGACACTATAGATTAAAACCAATATTAAAAACAAATACTATAGATGTATACACATATTTAAAATATACTATAGATTTATACCCATAATCAAAATAAATACTACGGATTAAACCCCATACTAAAAACAACTACTGTAGAATTAAACGCATATTAAAAACAATGCTATAAATTTTAACCAATACTAAAAATACTATAGATTTAAACGTATATTAAAATCAAATGCAATAGATTTATACCTATAATAAAACAAATACTATAGATTTAAACCCATATAAAAACAAATACTATAGATTTAAACCAATATTAAGAAACCAATACTATAGAATTAAACCCATATTAAAACAAATATAGTAGATTTAAACCCATATTAAAACAAACACTATAGAGTTATACCCATATTTAAAACAAATACTATAGATTTAAACCCCCTATAAAACACATACTATATATTTACCGCCATATTAAAAACAATACTATAAATATAAACCTATATTAACACAAACACTATAGATTTAAACACATATTAAAACAAATACTATAGATTTAAACACATATTAAAACACAAGATATAGATTTAAACTCTTGATAAAAACAAATACTATAGATTTAAACCCATACTGAAAACAAATACTATAGATTGAAATCCATATGAAAAACAAATACTATGGATTGAAATCCATATGAAAAACAAATACTATGGATTGAAATCCATATGAAAAACAAATACTATGGATTGAAATCCATATGAAAAACAAATACTATGGATTTTAACCCATAATAAAAACATATTATTGATTTTAACCGTATTAAAACAAATACAATAGATTTAAACCCATATTAAAAACCAATACTATAGATTTAAACCCATATTGAAAACAAATACTACAGATTTAAACCCATATTGAAAACAAATACTATAGATTTAACCCCATATTAAAAACCAATACTATAGATTTAAACCCATGAATAAAACATATACTATAGATTTAACCTCATATTAAAACAAATACTATAGATTTAAACCCATAAATAAAACATATACTATAGAGTTTACCCCATATTAAAAACAAGTACTATAGATTTAAACCAATATTAAAAGCAAATACTAGATTTAAACCAACATTAAAAGCAAATACTAGATTTAAACCCATACTATTTTACATCCTTTTTGCTTGCTCTTTTTACTGTTTGTTTTGCTTGCTCTGATCTATTTGTTGAATTGTTGCAATTTTTAGAGTTTCTTTCCTATGATTATGAACACGTCCTAGTACGGATCAACTCGTCGGTAGTAAGTTGAATTCAGTTCATTTTAATAATGTACTAACTGTGACAGTTTTAAAAATCATATTAACTTTGACCTTGAAAAATCGGGTCGTCCATGCAACGTTTAAGAAGTAGACGATAATTATATTTTCTGAGCTAAAACGAAACAGAATTGCCAGATATTGCGTTTGTTGGGTATAATTAGGCATTTAAATAAAGCCTAAGTGTTTGTGAATAACTGCCCGAGGACAAACCACTTAAGCAAATAGCAAAAGGAAAAAGTTCAAATTGGAGCGAGAAGCGGATTTTTTTTCAAAACTGTTATGTTAGAAAGTTTCCTATATCTGTTTATATAACGTTCCTATTTACTTGCCTCCCCACGAGGGCAGTGTTAGACACAAGGTCGGTTTTTAATGTGGCGAAAATCCAGCTCCCCAAAGAGGGGAACTCTGGAAGAAATAAAAATTAAAATTGCCTCAATCATGAAAGATTTCTCCTCCACTGACCGAGGACAGAAAAGGTGAAGTGTAGCATCAGAACAGATACTACGCTGTGATCTTGTCCCAAAGAAGGCCAAGTCTATGTGTATATATTTCTATCTTTAGGCTTTATTCAAAAACTAATTAACCTATGATTATAATTTTTGGAACATAACTGCTTAGTTTTAGGATGGGTAATGTAGACTACGTTTAATTTACTTTATTTTATGCAGAGGCGGGATGAGATGGATGTGCCATTCGTGAAAATTTAGAAACCTCTCATAGTTTACATATTTACAATAAGTATTAAATATCAATTCACTATCGGGCAACTCGGTGTTGCTCGATCATGTAATACGCTTAAACATGATATTTGAATCAATCCCCTAATGATTATTACATATTAAGACTAATAATTTGCGTAGTGAACTACTTCGTAATATATATATATATATATATATATATATATATGCAATTTCCGTTTTAGTCTTTAAATATTCCTATCTATCTAATATATCAATCTAACCACACAATCATATTCTGTATGTATTTTACTATATGCATTTACTTACATTCTTACTTGCTTTATCCGGAATTTGCAGATATCGGCCATCCTCTCCCCTTAATTTAATTTTTTTTTATTACTTTTTTATTTAAGATTTATTTTTTATTTATTTTTATTTTTTTTCATTTAGTGTCTTTTAACAACTCTTGCTGGCATTTTCTTAAGTAATAACCTGTACATTTCAGCTGACCTATTTTTGCCCTATATGTTTCGCACCTTTTAACATCATTTTGTCTGGATCATTTTGACATTTGCTTTTCTATTTTATATTTAATTATATCACCATTTAATTTTTTTCTCTTCTTCACTGATTTTTTCTCTTCTTCTTCATTGATCTTTCTTAATTAAATTTTGTCTCGGCCGCCGTGTCAAACGCATATCTTATTTTTCTTTTATTAATATTATTTGAATTTTTCCCCCTTTTCCTTGTACATATTTGTAAATTATTCCATGGATTTCGGCCTTTTGAATTATTTTGGACCATCTTCCAATTACATTATTTCCTTTGATTTTACGAATGGAAATTCAATTAACTTTCTTGGATTTATATTTTTTGAATTTTACTGTCATTGGATAATTTACCTTCTACCAGACTATCCATTCACGTGTAATCACCTTTTTCTTCACCATATTTCCTCTGCTTCACTTTTTGTTATCAAGTAAGATCTTTGACTTACTTGCAGTTTCATCAAATACTTTTGTATGCAAAATCCGATCCAGCATTTTGCTAATTCATACCCTCTGATTAGAAGGAAAGATTTCTTCGAAACTCCGCGAATTAAGGACTACCCACTTATCAAGTGTTTCCTTTTCAAATTAAATATGTTTTTAACTCTTTTTCAAAGTTTTTTTTAACATGTTTTATTAACTATTTACTCTTATATATACATATATATACATATATATGTGCATATATATATATTTATAATGATAGAGTCGTGCATCAAATTCCGTCTGTGCTTGTTTACAATATCACGTCAGCTGATATTTGGGCTTGCTGATGAATGACATGAAAAAGTAACACCTGGTTAATGTTTAGTTTTAAAATATGCAAACGAAGAAATGATGTGCAGTGATTTTAAATAGTGCGTTTTCTTTTATTGTGAATTGCACTCACTGATAAGAAAAAATTAAAATAAAATGGTGAGGTACACACAGAATTGAACAGGGGATCATTCGATCTGTAGTCAACTGCTCTACAACTATGCTTTATCTCCAGATTATAATAATCCTGTTGTTTTTTTTAAAGAAATGATTTGCTGAAATTTTATAATCTCCCTTGACCGGTGTAACGTAAAATATTCCTCTGTAAAAATTTTCTTTTTTATCTATAAGATAGAAAAGCTATTTTTAAGATCGGATTTTTTTTTATTTTCGATACTTATCCTACGAATTTCTGTACAAACCATATCTAAAACCACTTCTAGACATATAAATAATCTTAGTGTGAAATTTGCAAAAGATAGCATCAGCTGTTTCGGAACTTATGGGGAAGTAACTCACACGCACACAAAATAACAAAAATGACGAAGTAAGTGTTCTGTATTCGA
Source organism: Euprymna scolopes (assembly GCF_053919585.1). Lineage (NCBI taxonomy): Eukaryota > Metazoa > Mollusca > Cephalopoda > Sepiida > Sepiolidae > Euprymna > Euprymna scolopes. Next base: position 154,165,617 of record NC_136482.1, on the reverse strand, counting down.
ATTATTTCTTACACACACACACACACACACACACACACACACACACACACACACACACATTAAGGCTTTCAGTCGGCTGGTCTTTTGTCAATTTTTTTTCTCCCATCCATTTCTTTTATCAATTATCATGTCCGTAATTTTAATAATGACTCAACTTATCCTTTTGAACCATCTAATATATATATATATATATATATATATATATATATATATATATATATATATATATATATATCTACAGGGTGACCCCCCAAAAAACAAAAGCTAAATGGAGGCCAGCTAGAACATATGCTGTAGAACGGAGAAAAAAAGGCCAAAGACCCTAGTTTTTTTATGTGATGTTTGAATATAATAAACTAGCTATGACCAAAGTTTCATTTCATTCGGACAATACACTAAGAAACGGGGCCTAATTAGAGTTGGGTCCAGTTTTTTGGGGTCATCTATACATATATATATATATATATATATATATATATATATATATATATATATATATATATATATATATAGTCCTGGTCAAAATCATAAGACCACTTAAGAAATTAAGAAATCTGCTTCATTCGAAACCTTAACCCTGATCTAATAACTATTTTTTAAAAAACATTTTCACCTGGTCATAATGATAAGACCACTGATAATTTATTTAACAAAAGGCAATTATAAATTACTAAAAAAGGGTCTCAGTATTTAGTATAGCCTCCATTATTACGAACTAGCGGGGGTACCCGGCGTTGCCCGAGTGTTTGTTTCCGGGACGGGGGGAGGAGTTTTAAAAAATGTTATGGTAGGTAAGTAGGAAGGATCAAACCCGGAGTCATGAGTAAAAGTAGGAAAATAAAGTGTGAAAAAAAAAAAAAAAAAAACATCTGCAACGTTAACAGTTCGGCCACCAAGAAAAGTCCATTCCAGTTGTTTAGGAAAAAAAAAAAACGACTACGGTAGGTCGGCGCGAACGTGAAAATATAATGTGAAGTGTCCAGCACGCTAACCACTATGCCACAGAGCACTGCAGCTTAGTTTAATGATTTTAAATAACTTCACATGAAAGAACTACGAAGCCAAACCGGTGTTCTCTTCTCAACTGTTCCTTGTGAACGATCCCCAAACGGTGTTAAGTGGTGGCAGGGGGAGGAGGAATTTATTAGAGAGAAAATATTTTACCACTTCCATTGATCTTAACCGATTTTGGCCGTGACTTCCCAGCAGAAAAAGTATAGAAATCTAAGATTATCGAGGAATTTGAGAAATAATAAGCCTATAACACACCTCAGATATTGTTCTGCCGTTTGTGCATATTATATTTGCATGAAATATCTTGATTTTTAATCCTATTAATGTCAAAATCCCACGGGAAAAAATGAGTTCATTTTATTTATATAGAGAAGAAGAGATTACTTCAAAAATCCTCTTCAGCGTGCTTGCAACTAAGTTTTTTATCAGTTGCGAAGGAATTTTATCCCATGTACTGAAAACTGAATCAGAAAGTTCCTTTATCGAATCATACTGGGTTCCATCCTTGAACACTTCTTTTGCCATCCATCCCCAAAGATTTTCAATGGGATTGAAGTCAACAATTCTATATTATTTGAAGAAAAGTATTCTCGTGCTTGTCGAGAAGTGTGTATCGCAGCTTTGTCTTGCTGGAAAATCCAATTTCTTCCAAACAGACGTGGACCTTCAGTCCTGATAGAAGCATTTTCAAGCATTGAAATGTACATCAATGATGTTTGCCGGCCTTTCACTACTTACAACTTTAGGGTCCCAGCTGACGAGAAAGCACCCCAGATCATTAAAAACCCTCCTCCACTATGCGGAGTTGAAAAAAAGTCTCTTTGGCCAAATTTTTATCATGCCAATAGTGTTGAAATTCATCTGGACCATCTAAATTAAACTTTTTCTCATCGGAGAAAATTACATTTTCCCACTTCTCCTCATCCCAAGTCTGGTATTTGGCGGCATATTTAAGTCGGTTAGTTTTGTGCTGTTCAAGAAGACGTGGTTTCTGGAGTCGCGTTAAATGATTGAAACCTTTCATTTTCAGATGCCTTCTGATGGTTTTAGGACTACATTCTGCTGCGGTTTGGCTTTTCAATCGACTTGAGCTCATACTGGAGTTTGTTTTTTTTAACTTCTTCTGATACGGCGATCCAATGATGGGGTTATTTTTTTATTTTTTATTTTTTTGGTCGACCTGGGCTCTTTTTGTGCGCATATTGATCTGGATTTCTTAAAAATTTGTGATAACCGTTTTGCTACGATTCACTTCGTTTGCAATGGATCTATGGGAGAGTCCACCCCTATTAAGCTCTAAGACACTCCCTCTCTCAAACTCTGATAATGGTTTCTCTTTTGCCATTTATAATTTAGTAAGATGTTTTTATCCACTAACAAGTTGCTTTTAGTAACATAGAAAGCTTTTCGTATTCGTCTTTTCAACACTAGCCGATTTTATTAAAGTGGTCTTATCATTTTGACTAGGTGAAAATATTTGTTTTTTAAAAAATAATTATTAGATCAGGATTAAGGTTTCGAATGAAGCAGATTTCATTTTTCTCCATCATATTTTCCCTTTTGGTAATGGTTTCAACCATTTGTTTGATTAAAATTCGATAATATGCGTAAACGCTTACTTTCTTAAGTGGTCCTATGATTTTGAACAGGACTATATATATATATATATATATATATATATATATATATATATGTGTGTGTGTGTCATCCAGGTACAGTACTGCTTTGCTGTATCATCAGTACGACAAGACAAGCAACAATCTGAAATCAGGTTTGTAAATCAACCGCCTAGACGACAGTCGGTGCATCTAACCGTTACGCTATTCGGCTGCTGCTAGGACGGGAATATGAATTAACAATGTTCAAACATTATCCATACGCCTAAGCTTCATTTGTTTACATAAATAGCATCGCTTAATACGCTCATGGCAGTTTGTTTAACACTTCCCAATATGCTTAACCCAATCTAGGGAGCATTATAGTCTTCCACATACAGTACTGTTTCGCTGTATCACAGCTCATCAGCGCGGCTCGACCAGCAACTACCTCAGGCCAAGTTGGAAACTCCATCGCCTAGACAACAGTCGGCGCTTTAATATATATATATATATATATATATATATATATATATATATATATATATATATATATATATATATATATATATATACTAGTCTACCCATTGGCTCTTAAAGGGTAAGATGAAAAATGTTACAAAAAAGTTATTTGGAGATTATATTGTCTTGAGAAAACATTTTTTTAAGTTATGAGTGAAAAAAAAACTTATGAAGCCTCCAGAACACTATTGCAATCACTAATTAAAATGAAGGAGGCCTTATCACAAGCACTACTAAAACCAAGTTTCTACCTCCATGCTCCTTGAAGATAATTTTTTTTTTTTAGGTAAGGCCTGAAATAAATAAATCGTCAGAAGCCACATAAGCGCTACTAAAACAGTAAATATGGTTATAAATATGATTATAGTTATATATTGTATATTTATATGTAAATCATATTTTTTTACTCAACGGGGTTAAATTACATTAATTTGGATTGAAAACACATTAAAAAACGATTAAACAAAAAATATTGATGACCTTGTTTAGCTTTTGAACAGCAGCAGTGGCTTGTAATATCGGACTTAAGAAGCGGCGGCCAAGAAATAGATAAGCAGACGAATTTTTTAAAAACCAAAAGTCACAAGCCGGATTGACAAGCACTGAAACTTACCTGAATTTAATAATTATATATATATATATATATATATATATATATATATATATATATATATATATATATATATATATATATCCTTAAATAGGGATTATGAATACATCTATACATATATATGTAAAAAAACTAGTTTAGTGTCCAAACATTAGCTATTTTTGGAATATTTTTAAATAATATAATAAAATTTGTTCAAATAGTTAGGAAACAATTGTTACACATAATGAAATACAATATATGATGTTCTTATTTTATATTTAGTTGTCTTGATTTTGCCAAAATATTTTATATATATATATATATATATATATATATATATATATATATATATATATATATATATGTAAACTCCTATAAATGTGGAATATTTTGTGTATTGATATTCATATTACAAACATTTGTTTCTATTTATTTGAAAGAAAATATAACTTAGTTATATATGTATCGTGGAATTGCATTCAGCTGCAAAAGAACTAACTAATTGGCAAATTCTTTTAAACATTCTTTTAATTAATTAGTTATTTCGATTTTCTTATAAGATGATCATCTTTAGTTTAGTATTACGTGAAATTATATCAATGCAGATATTCTACATGATTTATACTTGCGTAATATTTGCATAAAAAGGTTACAGTAAACACCCACTTTTTCAATATATATTTATGTATGCGTATATATATTAGTTTTAAAACTTTGCCTACCAAACTTCTCCAAGAGTTTATGGTCTACAGATATGAAACTTAATATATGTAGTATTTGAACTCATGCGAAACGTAATATTTGGGTTGTAGCCGGGAAAATCAATGCAAAAGTGAGAAAATTAATGAAATGGAATTTTCCATGTGAAGGTAGCACGATTGCATTACGAATATTGATGAGTAATGCAATAGCTATTGGTTCATGTTTTAATTTTTAGCATTTCAGCAAACATGTCTTCATAGATCAGACATGAACGTCAAAGGAAAAAAGGAAATCGTAAACTAAACGTTTTGGTTTCGATTATCTTTTTAAATCATTACTATATATTGGGTCCAATGTCATCTATATATTAATACGATAGCGTGTGTGTGTTCTTTAGTGTGTCACGCTTTCCGGCAAATTGCATTGTTTGAGATTTAATTCCAGAATACTCATTAATTCCGGAATACACATTTACAAACGCTCCAGGCGGCATTCGATTAACATGTTCTCACCGCTATATTTGTTTTTAATTCTATAAAATTTATGGTTTTATCTTTCTGGTAAATGCATAAGTTGTTATTGATTTTTAGTTATTCCGTAGTAAAAAACGATAACACAGATCTCTCGGCCGGCGGACGCAATAAGTTTTCTTATTTAAAATATTTGGGACAAAAATTGATGCATCACTTTAGTTCTATATTTTGTAATAATATCTACAGCAGTTATTTGTTTGTTGGTTTTTGTTATTGTTTATTTTTTTACATTTTTATTGTTTGAGAGAGAGGGAGGGAGAGAGAGAGAGAGAGAGAGAGAGAGAGAAAGTGAGTGAGGGGGGACCGAAATAGACTGACCGACCGATGCTGGAGTTTTCGTAATTTAAAATATTATTGCTACTAGTAAATTTTCATTTGTGTATGTGTGTGTGTGTGTGTGTGTGTGTGTGTGTGTGTGTGTACTTACGCTCATCTATGTGTGTGGGTATGTCTCTGTGTGTGTGTAATTCCAGAATACATATTAATTTCGGAATACACAGTCCTATATTTTGTAATAATATCTACAGCAGTTATTTGGGTTTTTTTTCCATTTTTTATTATTTGAGAGAGAGAGAGAGAGAGAGAGAGAGAGAGAGAGAGAGAGAGAGACCGACCGACCGACCGATGCTGGTGTTTTCGTTATTAAACATATTATTGCTACTACTATATTTTCATTTGTGTGTGCGTACTTACGCTATATATATATATGTGTGTGTGTGTGTGTGTGTGTGTGTGTGTGTGTGTGTGTGTATGTGTGTGTGTATGCATTCAAAATAGCGTAATGTAAATTTATTATAATGTGTTGACAGCTTCTCTTCCAATTTTCGGATTTTTAATCATGTCAAAACACAATTAATTTCCTTTTGATGGATCGATTGTTGCTATTTCTTCTGATGAGATGAGGGCAAAATAGATTCACTGGTTGATATAATAATCAAGGGATTGATTTTGTGTTACGAAACAGATACTGTCAAGAATTGTAAGTGTCAACTAAATTAAAGGAATAAATTGTAAAATGGTCAACGTCGGGAACTGTGGAATATAGACTTTTGTCATTCATTCAATATATACATATATATACATATATACATATATATATACATATATACATATATATGTGATGATTGCAACTTCTTGTCAGACGAGTGCCACTCCCTCAGACATTTAAAATCCATGAGCCCAAGGCCTGAGGGAGTATCTATACAAAGATGATGTTACAGAGTCTTAGCTTTGTACGACAGTTAAGTCTCTCTCTCTCGGTTCAAAATGTTGAGATCCAGCAACAAGCAAGAGCAAGATAGCCAGCAAAAAATTAAACTGCAGACCAGCTAAATGCGGGTACTGGTCTCCCGCTTTATGGTTTTTTAAATCATAGATTTGCTTCTCCTAGAAACGTTGCCTTCACCACGGCTTACAGGAGCCCTCTCCACCCCAATACACATATACACACACACAAATATACATGGTGCTAGTTTGCCGTTGACCCAGAAAAAGAGTTCATTCGCCCTTTGGAAGGTCTTGTTTTTAATCCTTCAGGGAGACTAGCCGCCCTCCTCACCAAACAAGTCTGGTGGGGGAACCATGAGGCAGGTAGTACTGGGTTACATGGTACCAGTAGCATATGACATGACCTGACATACAATATATATATATATATACATATATATATACATATATACATATATATACATATATATACATATATACATTATATATATATACATATATACATATATATACATTATATATATATACATATATATATATACATTATATATATATACATATATATATATACATTATATATATATACATATATATATATATATATATATATATATATATATATATATATATATATATATATATATATATGAGAGAGAGAGAGAAATTGTACTGCAAATATTTTACAATATTACACAACATATATTTCAAAGCTGCATTACCCAGGGTGTTCGATCAATGATGGAACAATAATAGTATAGAGTCTAAAAGTCCATAAAAATTAGTTTAACATCACAAAAGTTAGTTTCAAAATGATGATGGATATATGTTTTATCCCACCTCAAAATTTAATTTTCGAAAATGTAAACAAATATTATGAAAAAGAAAGCAATATGATGATATGTGTTGAAGAGCAGAGCGGCATCGGATTCTTTATTCGATCCTGGATAACACCGGGTTTTTCGGTATATTATATATGCTCGTATAGTATATTATATATACTTGTATAATATATTGTATATAATAATATGATATACTACTATAATGGGTAGCCTATTATCAAATAAGCTGCAACCTGTGCAAACAGTATTGCATCCCTATATTTGTTTTACAATTACTTTAATAGAATGTGCCCCGACAAACCTGTAGTATTATTGCGCACTTGACGTAAACGCATCGTGATAAATTCGACAAGCAGACAAATTCTACGCCTTCACTGTAGAAGTATTCCGATACCAGTGAGACTTTTACTCTGATATTTTCCCCCTCAAACTTCTAGACTTTGACATTCTCTCCTTGCTTCCCCTTAAGTACAATTGTCTGGATCTCTTTTGCACTTGGTTCACCAGTAATATTAGTTAGGTAGGACTTCAGGTTCTTTTTCATAAGCCCTATGTCATCATAACTGGTATGATTGGTATCTCCCTAAGACTCCAGTTTCTTTTCATATCATATTGAATACCTTGATATTTGGTCTGTTTCTCCCTTTCAGCTCTGTTCAGACCTCCATAGAGTAGAAAATGAACTTGAGTTTATTTTCGGAATATTTGTAATGCTCGCTCCTCTTATTTTATGCATTAGTCAACACTGCAGAAGTTTAAATGTATGTGAATAGCCATCTCGTTGTTCAACTCCATACTTAGTGTCTCTGTCGTTATGGCCCATAATTCACACAACCCATCTAACGTATCAATGGCAGCGTTCCTTATTTGGGGTGGATATGAGTGAAAACAAAAGTCGCCAAATTATCTAACCCTAACAACTCGATAGACTATTTCCCTTCGAGTTGTTAGAGTTAACATGTCAATCACATATTGCATTAGAAACCATTCGGTAGATCACTTATTGGAGGTATTTAGTTCTCTCCCACTGTAAGAACTTAAGCATCAGAATCGGAAAGTGGGATTAAGTGTCCTTAAGGAAGGGTACTCTGACCTGCAAAAAGTGCCTGAGCAACCCCGTCAACATTTCCAGTAAGGGCGCCTACGGTAATTAGTAATAAACTAACCCCTTCTCAAAGAGCCTAAGAGGGGGACCTCTTAGAAATGCAGAGAAATATCATTACGCCGCAATCGACCGTGACTACTGTGGAAAGTTTTAGGCAGATATACAAACCTATATACATATATACATTTAAACATACGGGTTAGATTTATATTATAGATAAACCCAATTTAGTTTTGATGTGCCTTACTGATGATCCTACAGAAGGGTGAAACTAGTCTAAAGCTTTCACTCTGTGCTTTCATGGTTTGTGTGAACTGTGGTATTGTGCCCGATTGTGGAAATAATTTTTGTTTGAATAGAGTAGAAAGTGAAACTTTGTAATGCTCGCTTCCCTTGCTACTTTAGTCATCACATTCCATGATTGAAGACAAAGGAGGAAGAATAGTTATTTTCTAGGTATGAATCAATTTATCCTATGTACTGAAAGCGGAACCAGAAAGTTCCTTTATCGAATCATGCGGAGTTCCATCCTTGAAAACTTCTTTTGCCATCCATCCTCAAAGATTTTCAATGGGATTGAGGTCCGGAGAACATATTGGATGATTAAACAATTCAATATTATTTGAAGAAAATAAATATCTATATAAATGCCAAGTACGTCCAAGGGTGGAATACTGCTGCCATATCTGGGCAGGAGCTGCTAAAAAACAGCCTATCCTGCCTTGACAGAGTACAAAATAGACTTCGTGGCTTAGTGGGAGATGCCCTTTTCTCTACCCTGCAACCTCTCTCCTACAGAAGAGACGTTGCGAGCCTATCCTTGTTTTATCGTTATTTCCATGTACGGTGCTCGTCTGAACTCCAATCTTTGGTCCCCCATCGCCAATCTTTCACTAAAAACACCCGTTTAGCTGAATCCACTGTGAATCTACTGTGAAAATTTTCCCCACTCTTTATCTGTGCCTAAATCAAAACGTGGATTCCATGAACAAAGCTTCTTTCTTAGAACTGCACACCTGTGGAACTCTGTTCCGTATGCCTGCTTTCCCACCTGACTACAACCTGGATGTCTTCAAGTCCAACGTTAACAAATTCCTAATGAACCGCCCCCTTAAGTAAACACTTCACCAAATCTCCACACTAATGCACTGTACTTGCAATAACCCTTATCCCTGAGTGGTTTCCGGGCCTTGATAAGTGGTGACCTCCATGTAAAAAAAAAAAAAAAAGGAATCATCGCTGGATGTTTTCTGACCTTTAAGTAGTATTTATTTATTTACTTATTCTTAAGCTCTTACATCAAATGGCTCCATAACTTGTCTGGGGCTATTTCCACACAAAAAAAGATCCATTCACAACATTTATAAACCCTAAATTATAAACTTAAACTGCGGCGAATCCCGGCTATTTCCATCATAAATTTGATTGGTACTAAAAGGATCCAAAATAATATCTGGACTTAGTCATTTCTTTTTTTGCATGGTGCAGAACTCAAATTTTCATATGTTAAGGCCTAAAACTGCATCGTTTGTTCATTTTCAGCAGGATTTGACGTCCCCTGAGCTCTTTCGTGCTAAAGGGGGGGGGGGGGGCAATGTTGAACTGTCATTTTTTTATGTCTCGTTCACTGTGCATTCACGAGGGACCACGCATGCTTTGCTTGGTTGTTTTGTTTTGTTTTTGTTTTTTGCTATTTTTTTTAGTTCATACAAATAAGGGACTTTACTTTTAAAACGATCTTCGCAGGTTTTTTTTTTTTACTCACACTCTAATAATACACGTTAGCGACATAAGCTTATTTGATTTAATCTTCATCCGCGTGATCTAATTTATTTAAACTAATGGGTGATAGGTTGACAATAGCTTATTAACGTAGTAGAACGTTAGTAGAATTTTTATATACATTTTAATGTTTACGAACAGCTATGAAATTTCATATTTATGTTTAAGCTTTAATATTCTCATATCCGAGCTCAAATAGGCTAATAGTGTTATGCGCATGTGCATAGATAACGTGCTTGGGCGTAGCACTATTTTAGACCTATCAGTGTAAAAATGGTGGAAACGTGAAAAGAAAGGTACAGCGATTAAGAGGTTTGTGGGTAGTAATGAGTCGACAGGGCAAAAGTTGCGTATATATTTTGTTCTGTGCAACTTGACAAAGGACGGTTCGCCTATCTACTTAAAATATATATCTCGATCTTTTACTTCGATGTGTGTGGCTTCCCTTACGTGTCGCGTTCATACTTGGTCGAGAAGAATCATCTTGACAACCGTTTGACCTTTCCGAAGCAGGTCAGGACAAAAGGCAAAATCCGATTGCTTGTTTAGTTGAGTGTGGGTTTTTTTTTTGTTGGTTTTTGTTTGTTTGTATTTATTTATTTATTTATTTTTTGAGACGAAGAGACAACCATAACGTCAACTGTTCGTTAGAAAGTCTGAGAATGTTTCTCTTATTGAGGAAAAAAACAAAAGATTATAAAATATAAAAGATCAACTACATCAAAGCAACATATTGAGCCGTTGGGGGAAGCGACGGACACTGGGTTGAGCTTAGGTGTTCAACTAAATTCAAATGATTGAACCACTCGTTTAATAGGTATAAACAACCGGAAAGAGGGCCTCCATATGGGAGGTCAGAGTGGGTTTATTTGTACGGCATATAAATATGCAAACGACTTACAATATTAAAAACAAGCATGCATGGTCTCCTGCGAGTGCACAGTGAACGAGGCATAAAAAATGACTAAGTTCAGTATTTGTCCCCCGCCAAAAGTCTCCAGGGGACGTAAAATTCTGTTAAAAATTAATAAACGGTGCAGTTTTAGGCCTTAACATATGTAAATTTGAGTTCTGCACCATGCAAAAAAAAATGACTAAGTCCATCATTTCCACCCCCTCCCATTTAGCCCCAAAAGTTCCCCCAAGGTCTTAAAAATTTAAATTTGAGTTCAGCACCATGTAAAACTGCTAAATAGACATACATAGAAAATTTTGGACAAATATGGTAAAATAGTCCCAAAAATCGAGTGTCATTAGCCTTTGAAGAGCCCCTGGGGCACACCCAAGAGTTATCGCGAAATATAGACAAACAAAATTACATAGAAATCAGTTAGTTACAACCTTTTAGAAAGTTTTATAAAAATCTAAGCCATTCATTTTTTTAATAAGCACAAAAGTGTAAATTTTAGGCATTTTAACCTTAAAGGCACCCCTAGGGGGGAGGCTGAAGTTTTCCCGGAAAATCTATTCTCTTACTTTTTTACTCATATCATGTTTAATGTTTGTGCAAAATTTCAAAAAAATTCCAAGGCGTAGTTATTGAGAAAAGCGCAGACAGACGAACGAATGGACAGGTTCACCCTCCTTATGTTGAGGGATCAAAAAAATGTTACTATCTTCATCCGGGTACTTGCGCCAAACGATATTTCTACAAACGGTTCGTATGTGTAACGAATGAGCTTGGACGTGAGAAAAAAACGTGAGAAAAAAATTGACTGCTGTCCTGTGAGAAATCATATCAAATCTTGACAAAAAAAAAAATAATAATAAAAATAAAGTGAGATTTTCTTCTATTTCAATTCCTGGTAAAGAAAGACAAATTCTGTATGAACCGCTTCTTTATTTATGTGCAGAAAAAAATATAAATTCGTTTTCTATCGTTTTTTCTTTTCTTTTTTTTTACGTTTAGATATTTAGTTCTCTCATTACCTTCTGTTTTAGTTAATATGATTCACGAAGTAAGAAGAGATAACCCAGTCTCAGTAAGAAGTCATTTTAATGCTACTAGCAGCACCGGGTTCAAATATTTCGTAAGATAATTAAAATTTATCTACACTGCTTCTTTTTAATAAATTTACAATTCACTAATATTCATGAAATGCTTGTTCGATTCTCTCCATAAAATAACAAAAAACGACAATCCTTAAATAGTTTATGTCAAGCAAATGTGAAAGTACAAAATCATAAACACAAAGATTCGATAGAATTGTAATCTGACTTAAATCATATAATCTGCATCGGCATCGACTGTTCTAATCGATCCCTTTCTCGTTTAAATTGAACAAATATTACGTTTATAAAATCTCAATCTGAAACCTTTGGAGAAAAGCCAGATTAATCATGCTTACCAATTATCTGCAAGTTTCGCTTGAGCATCAGGATTTTCAAATAATTGCCATCACAGGTTCCAATAGAATGTGGCTAGAAATTCTACATTGTTTTGCGTTTGCAAAAGCACGTGCGCACGCATACATATATATGCACACACACAAACACACACACATACACGCACATATGTACCCACACACATATCTATGTGTATGTGTACACATATCTATGTGTATGTGTGTGTGGGGGTGTGCGTAGGCGTTTGGGAAAAGTCAAGTAAATATGGAATAACAAAATATTACATCCACACACACACACACGCGCGCGCACACACACACACACACACACACACACATATATATATATATATATATACACACCCACACACATATCTATGTGTATTTGTGTGTGTGGGGGGCGGTGCATAAGCGTTTGGGAAAAGTTAAGAAAATATGGAGTAACAAAATATTACACCCATACGCACGCACACACACACACACACACCACACACATATATATATGAGTATGTGTGTGTGTGTGAATGTAATATTTTGTGTGTGTCTGCGGAATATTTTGTGTGTGTGTGAATGTATTATTTTGTTGTGTGTGTCTGCGTAATATTTTGTTGTTTGTGTTTGTGTGTGTGTAATATTTTGTTGTGTGTGTCTGCGTAATATTTTGTTGCGTGTGTGTGTCTGTGTGTGTGTGGATGTAATATTTTGTTGTGTGTGTCTGCGTAATATTTCGTTGCGTATGTGTGTGAATGTAATTTTTTGTCATGTGTGTGTGCGTATGTGTGTGGATGTAATATTTAGTTACTTAATATAGTCTTGACTTTTCCCAATCGCTTATTTCCGTTTCCCTTGACTTTCGATATATTTCTATTGCCTTCTTGGCAACAGTCAACGATTCAAAGAAAAATAGATAATTGGTAAAAATCACAAAAATTACTTCAATGTACGAGATGTCTTCAATAAGTTTAGAGACTTTTTCGTGCGGCCACTTTTATTGATTGTGCACATAGTTCCCCTCGAAGTAATCTCCTCCGGGTGTAATGCACTTGTTGTACCGTTCTAACAACTTCTGGAAAGCCCCATGGAAGTCCTCTTGTATGAGTGCGCCATTGAACCTCGTCACTTCTTTCATCTCCTCAATTGTCTCATAACGAGAACATATAAGGTTTTCCTTGAGCTTAGGGAATAAGCAAATCACAGAGAGCTAGGTCTTGACTAGAAGGAGGGCGAGGAACGGCCTTGACGGCCATTTTGGTTCAATAATCTGTGATAAGGATGGAATTGTGAACTGGTGCATTGTCCTGGTGTAAATGCCACTGACCCGATTTGAAGATTACTGGCTTCTTCCGACAGAATCGCTTCCAAAACTCCCTTAAAACCTCAACCTTCCGTGTTTACTGCCCGTTCAGTGGGAGCCCAGTACATGTAGAGCATGCCTGTGCTGTCAAAAATGAGATCATCATAAGTTTCTGGGCGGGTTTGCTCTACCTGGCCTCCTTTAATATGGGGGAGCCAACATGTTCTATTGGGAACTCTGTCTCTTGGTCTTTGGGTAAGAGCAGTAGATCCAGATTTCATCACAGATCACCAGAGCATCAAGAACTGCGAAATCTTAACTGATTAGCTCGACCATCTCCCTGCTCTCATGGCAACGCATTTCTTCTTATTGTTTCTTTCTGATCTTCTCTGAGTACCCTTGCTCAGATCTTTCTGATCTTCAGTTCCTCGCAAATAATTGTGTACAGTTCTCACGCCGTGCACTTAATGTCTCTATAGACACTCGACGGTCCTTATCCCTGAATTTTTTATTTGGCCAATCAACTCTTGTGTTCTGACTTCCTTACTCCTCCTACAACGTTCATCGTCCCTGGTGGATTCCCTGCCTGCCTTGAATCTCTTATGCCACTCAAAAACTGATGTTTGATTAATGCATGATGTTTCAAAAGCAGTCTGAAACATTCCCTACGTTTAAAACTAAATTTGATTGCACATCGTTCTATTAAATGTCCTCACGTCCGGATTGCATTTTTGAAATTCACCAGCTGTGACAATCAGGTTTTAGTAGAGTGTATACCAATTCCTGTTGCAGCTGTTAATTTGAACTTGAAATCATAAATATTAGTCAGTCATATGATTTATGGCAATAACATACTGAATTTTCAAGAGTCTACAACAATGTATAATGCTTTTACAAAAAAGCCTACAAACTTATTGACCGTACCTCGTATACACAACCAAAAATTGTCTGTTATATTTTTTCAATTAAAACAAATCATTCGTTTGGAATTAATCAAACTATTACATTTTCATGGTTGCATTTTGGTGAGATTAAACAAAGTAAACAATGAAACATAGTTTCCTTAATTAAATGTTATATATATATATATATATATATATATATATATATATATATATATATATATATATATATATATACGAGCAAACAGTTAATAAAACATGTTAAAAAACACTTTGAAATGAGTTAAAAAACATATTTAATTTGTAAAGGAAACACTAGACAAGTGGATAGTCCTTAATCCGCGGAGTTTCGAAGAAATACTTTCCTTCTCATCAGAGGGTAGGAATTAGCAAAATGCGGGATCGGATTTTGCATGCAAAAGTATTGGATGAAACAACAAGTAAGTCAAAGATCTTACTTGAAAACAAAAAAAAAATGAAGCAGAGGGTATATGGTGAAGAAAAGGGTGATTACACATGAATGGATAGTCTGGTGGAAGATAAATAATCTAGTGACGGTAAAATCCAAATATATAACTTCAAGAAAGTTAATTGAATTTTCATTTGCACAAGTAAAATCCCAAAAATCCCGTAATTGGAAGAAGATGGTCCATAATAATCCAAAGGCAGAAATCCATGGAAAAATTCACAAAAATGTGTACAAGGAAAAAAGGAAAACATTCCAATAATATTAATAACAGAAAAATAAGATATGCTTTTCACTCTACTGCCGAGATATAAATATAAATAATATTTTTATTTTATATATATATATATATATATATATATATATATATATATATATATATATATATATATATATATATACTGCTATCAAATCATCGAAACAAAGATGGGTAGGTCACGTAGCCAGACAACATGACAACTGATGCTTAATCAGGACAACGGAATGGACGCCTCGTGAACACAAGAGGCCATAGGAAAGACCATGAACGAGAAACGACACATGGGTCTCACATGGAAGCGGATAGATCGGGACAAAGTTAGATGGCAATAGAAAAATGCGAGCATGAAAAGTAATATAGTTAAGCTAAAACATGAAAAAATAAAGGACTAGTTGTTAAAACTGGAGAAAAAATGGACAAGATACATTGCTGATCAAACATTTAAGACCACTTAAAAATCTTTAAAAATAAACATTTTTAAACGATAGATTTAAAACTCTTCCGACTTAAGGTTACTAATACTACAATGTAAAAGGTTATGGAAACAAAAAGTACATTCCAAAAATTTTATTTAAAAATTTGCATTTTTATTAAATAAAGCTTTTTACACATGATCAAAATTATAAGACCAAGGGAATAAATTTTTAGATTTATGGTAATTCCAATGCTTTTTTCCAGTTAGAGATTAGCAATCACTGTGTAAAGGTCTAACCATGCCTAAAGCAAGAAAACTAACCGAAGTTGAGCGGTTTCGAATTCTAGGATTCCATAAGCAAGGTTTGTCACAGCGGCGACAGCAGCTAAGGTAAATAGATGTAAAACTGTTATTTGCAACTTTCTAGAGAACACTGAGAATTATGGAAAAGCAAAATCCGTTCGTAGACCCCCCAAAATTTCTCCTGCATTGAGTAGAAGAATCAGACGGGTTGTTATAAATGCCAGATGACTTTTTTATTCAAATTACGGCGGTTACAGATGTTGATTGCAGTGCAATAGCCATCAGACGACACTTATAACAAAAGGCATGGTAATTAAAAAAAGCGTAAACAAATTCCTCGATTGCTTTCACGTCAGAAAGTAAATCGCTTATGATTTGGTTGTGAATACCAAACCTGGGACGTTGAGAAGTGGAAGAAAGTCCTGTTTTCTGATGAGAAAAATTCAATTTAGATGGTCCTGATAGCTTCCAGCGATATTGGCGTGAAAAAACATGCCCCTTGAAATTTTTCCATACGCCATAGTGGTGGAAGGTCCGTAATGTTATGGGGGTGCCTTTTTTTCTGAGGGACGATGAAGCTCCAGGTGGTGCAGGGTTGTCAGACAGCAGCTGGTTATGTTAGCATGCTACAAAAAGCATCATTGGTGATGGAGGGTCATCGTTTGTGTGAGGATGAATGATTATTCCAACAGAATAATGATACAATCAACGCTGCAAAATGGACCTTGAGCTTTCTACAATAAAATGGAGTCCATCTCTTGGGACATCCTACATGCTCACCGGACTTGAACCCAATTGAAAATGTTTGAGGATGGATGAAAAGAGAGGTTTATCAAAATGGCAAACAATATTTAACAGAAAATTAACTTCGTGAAGCCATCTTCAGAAACTGGAGCAGAATCCCCTGCACGTTAATAGAACCCCTTATTTCTAGCATGCCCCAAATAATTTTTAAGTCATCAAAACTAGACCTCATCATTAAGTTTGATTGTTGAATGTTTTCATATACTTTTCATACACCTTTTGTACAATTTAATAGAATTTTTGTCTCTGGTCTTATAATTTTGATCATGTGTAAAAAGCCTAATTTAATAAAAATGCAAATTTTAAAAATAAATTTTTGGAATGCAGCTTTTTGTTTCCATAACCTTTTAGACTGTAGCATTGGTAACCTTAAGTCGGAAGAGTTTAAAAGGTATCCTTAAAAAAGTTTGGGTTTTTTAAGATTTTAAGTGGTCTCAAATTTTTAATCAGCAGTGTATTCTAGTAAAAAATTTAAAAAAAACTTATGACTTAAAATACTGTAGCATTAAGAATTGATTATATAATGTTATAAATTGAATTTAAAACAAAAATTCTTAATGCTGCAATATTTTACTAGAATATCTTGTCCTTTATTTTTCCAGTTTTAACAACTAGTCCTTTACTTTTCCATGTTTAAGCTTAACCATATTGATTTTCATACTCGCATTTTTCTACTGTAATACATGATTTGTCCATGCTTCAAATAAATTCATTTTTCTTTGTTTAATTTCAGTCTAATTTTTTGGCCCCATAAACATGTAATAACAGTGTACGGCGCTCTTCTGCTTTCAATACCCCCAACTTATCTCCCTTGTATGCTTTCATTCTCTCTGTTTCACTTGTTTCTTCTCTTATTTCGAGACAGCGGTGAATTAGTAGCAACAAAAGTCGCTGAAACGACGTGGTTGCTATGGAAATCAGTAAAAAAAGGCGTCGGTCACCTCCTTACATATTTTTACGATTTTGAACACCAGAAAATTCATCATAACATTTGTTTTACTGAACGAAAATTGAAAAAAATTTGCACAATATTGCTGAGAAGCTGATCTATAAACTATAATAACTATTTGAAATTTGGTCGAAAAATGAGTAAGCAGTGGATATTTAAAGCATTTCTAAATGATTAAAATTGCCACTTAACCATATATTCAGACACTACTAAATATATATATAAATATATATATATATATATAATAATTAATATATATACATACATATATATAATAAGTAATATATATATATTTGTAAATATATATATATATATATATATATATGTGTGTGTGTGTGTGTGTGTGTGTGTGTGTGTGTGTGTGTGTGTGTGTATGAATAAAAATAAAATAAAGATATCAGCGATGGTTGACGTTATGTTGTTTTGAAAAAAGAAAAACCGAATGAATTTATAAAATGGTGATCAACGTTTCGTTCCTTATTGCAGGGGGCATCGTCAGGATATTAAAAGGAAAGATTCAGAAGAAGAAAACGATCAATAGACCATACGTAAGTGAAAAGGAAACAGTGTTAGAATCCATACCAATAACGGGAAAGAAACTATAAACTCATAGACATTGAACAACCAAACCTTCCCATACACACATATTTATAGTTTCCTTCCCGTTATGGATATAGTTTCTAACACTGTTTCCTTTTCACTTACATATGGTCTATGATCGTTTTCTTCTGCATTTTTCCTTTTAATATTCTGAAGATGTCCCCTGCAATAAGGGACGAAACGTTGACCAGCATTTTATAAATTCATTCCGTTTTGCTTTTTTTCAAAACATATATATATATATATATATATATATATATATATATTATTGCTCGGACAAGGTCATAGGGGAGACAACTAAGCAAAAACACCCTACGCAAAATTCATCCTAAAGCGGCAAAATCGAAGTTAGCTTGCCATTTACAAACAAATAAATAAACTAAATAAACATGAATATACATAAACGATCACACATATATGTATGCATATATATATGTATATATATGTGCATATATGTGTGTATGCATATGTATATTTATATATAAAAAAATGTCTGCCTTAAACCACTAGCCTAGTTTTAAAACAGATCCTTTGTTCGATACAATGCATGCCGATTGGCTGATAGGAAGGGGAGCGGTGGATACTAGAAAGCTGATTGGCTAACTAAAATCCTCAACAGAAGAGGACCATATAAAAACGATAAACAAGCACAGAATTCGCGCATAAGCCTGACGAATCCTAGAGTGGATGAAACGCCGAATATTCAGTGTAGCTTAATCGCCATATATATTTTATAAATTACTCTCTCTCTCTCTCTCTCTCTATATATATATATATATATATATATATATCTTTTCAGATTAAATATGTTTTTAACTCTTTTTCTACGTGTTTTTAACATGTTTTATTAACTATTTGCTCTTTTATATATATATATATCACCTTTTTAGGAAATTTTATAAGTTCTAAATCTCAACGACTATTGATCAGAATTTAACAAATGGGGCTCGTTGGAAAGCTAAACCTGAATTGTGTAGTTAGCTATGTAATATTTGCCTTTAAGGTAGTACATTAAGGGGATCATCTATCACACAGAGTCTATGATTGAAACATTTTACAGCCATAAATGTTTCAATCATAGTCATTAGTTTTTCTAGTTTCGCATATGAATTACAAAATATCTTATATTTCCCCAAAACCTCTGGCCTTGAGCGATGGGAAACTAAAACTTAATTCTATGGTTTTCAATGATCTGAAATAACAGCAAGGGGGAGACTTGATTCCAAATATTTCTCATATCTATCCTCTTTGGTTTTTATACATAGAGTAAATTTCACAGTGTTAAAAGCTTATTTGATACTTAAGACATTCATAATCGTACCCTATTATCAAAAGAGAGGAGGTGTAAGACAGGAAAATTATTTGGAACAAGTGTCCTCTTGCTGTTATTTTAGACCATTTGAATCTATAGTAGGAAATACTCTCCTAACCCACAAGGCCATAAGTTTTAGGGAAATGTATATATTGTGACGATTTAAACTATTTTAGAATACAATATAGTCGTTTTTAAACACCAAAAACATTTTGTATATCTACAGACAAAAACACAAATCTGAAAATGCTCCATTTAAACCAAAACAAAAAAAACACACTCACAAAAGTAGATCCATTACCGAATTCTTTGGTAAAATGTTAAAGCATCAAAATCCATATTTGTTAACCGATGGAAGGAGTTGAGATATGCAAGCGATTTTTACTTAAGACCTACGAGTGATTCATTTGTGTGGGGCGACGGACATCACACTATTCTAATTATCAAGGGAAATAAATAAATAAAAAATATTGAATTACAAACCGCTTGGATATCTCGTACATACTCTGATAAAAGGAGAGAACTTGAATGCCTACTAGACACTATCCTCGAGCGTCTATGGTCTCTGTGTAAAGGTGTTTGCCAGAACAATCTGGCATGGCGATATTTTTCCCTTGAAATAAACCCTGATCAAATATTCACAATCACATAGTATTTGCTGCTCAAATAAGATCTTCTCACTATAGCTAACCCACATTAACTTTTACGAGGAATGGTGCACCTTCTCCGTGCGATGTTACCCCAAGTAACTGCACAAAGCTGAATACTCCACCAGACTAGATAAATTCTTGTCCTACAATCCAGTAAGACAAAGAGACCAAAACGAAAGATATGGTACGTATGAAAATGGTTAATTGGGGAGAAGAAAATTATGTTCTCAATGTCTTTACTAACTCAGTGTTTGAGAGATAAAGAACTTAAATAAAACACAAGAGCTTTAATGGAACATTCGAATATCTTTGTATCTCATATAGAGTTCAAGTGTTAGCCCCAGGTCGTGGGCCCCTTGATTTCTGAGAACTTCGACTGAAGTAAAATAAAACAAAATAAAAAAATGTATGTTTAAAAGTTGTACATTGCACGACTTAAAATAAACATTGCTTTCATCAGCTGTAAGCAAAAGTAATGCCTTCATGCGTACTTTTTATTTGGAATATAATTTGCAAATAACTTAAAGTATCTAAAATGCACACGCACACACACATATACAGTAGCGTCCAAAACTAAGGGACAAAATTTTAAAACCTTGTATTTGTTAGACACTGTGAAAAACTGAAATTTTGACAGCTGGTAGTCGTTATCATCCATAACATACTAAAATTTGAATCATTTGCAAAGGATAGAAAAAGAATTATAAGAATTATTTATTTATTTATTTATTGTCAAAATAGAAACGTCCAAAAGTAAGGGACAAAAGTGAGAAAAACAATGTAAACAGCTAAAAAAACAATGAAAATACATGTACAATCAATATTTAGTAAATGCGACCTTGCTCTTAATGACAGCTGCACATCTTCGACTACAAGAACGAATCAGTTCTTGACAATCATCGATACTAATTTTAGACCATTCTTCTTGAAGCTTCATCCACAAATCCTCTGCGTTAGTGGGATTTCTTTCCGTAACTTTCACTCCTAAGGTCTTCCAGATTTTCTATTGGATTTAAGTCAGGACTTTGCGGTCGCTAACTTATAATTTCGAAATCTTGCTCGTTAAAGTAACTCATTACCACCTTTGCCTTGTGATATGGGGCATTATCTTGCATAAAGGTAGTCTTATCGAAACCTGAATTCTGTATGATTGGCACAACATGATCTTGAACAATGTTTTTATAGATCTGCGCGTTTACACGAGTTTGTAACCGGACAAGAGATGTTGTAGCTTGACTAAAAAAGATTCCAAGTACCATGACGCTTCCGCCCCCAAACTTGACAGTTATATTAGTACACTTTGCACCCTAATCTTTCACCAATACGTCTCTTTACAGTTGCTACATGATAAAAGGGCTGTCCCCTTTTCATGTAAGTAAAAAATAGGGAATTAGTTAATTGTAAATATGAAATAGGATAGTCAAGGAGCTGAACTTGCGAAGCTTGACTCGGAATTGGGAATTCCAATCATAAGTTAAAATAAACACAGAATGTTATTATGAATGGAATGTCCAGTTTAATTGTTGATTCTGTTAAAATATTTAACAAATACAATTTGGATGGAAACTATTTACATTCTTAGAAAGAAAACATAATAGAAATATGGGTTACCGAATTAACAAATATGTTACATTCCTTTATGAAACAAAAAGAATGGAAAATGTTATTGTAAAGTGAGTTCTGTCTGTCTCGTTATATATACCCATATATATCCAATATGCTATCTCTTACAAACATGAAAATCCTAAGACTCTTCCTAAGACGAACAGTCAACACCAAAGAATAATACATACGTCATAATAATACCACCCAGTACGTAACACAGTGTTTTTCACCATCATTTCCAAATAAATAAAACTTGTATTCATCACTAAAAAATACTTTTGCCCAATTTTTATGTCCAAATTACATACCTGTTTGCGAAATCTAATCCCTCTCTCTCTCTCTCTATTTCTCTCTCTCTCTCTCTCTCTCTATATATATATATATATATATATATATATACTAGCAGAAGTACCTGAGGAATATTCAATTATGGTATGTGTAGTTTATATAAAAATTCATTTAAGTAGTTATCGCCTCAAATTTCGTTTTAATTTCGGTTCGCTGAAATTATTTCAAGTAAAGAGCATTAAAAACTATTTCAAAACAATAAAAATCATGAACTGAACTTTACTTACTTTAGTAAAATAATTCGAAACAGAAAAATGAGATATTAAAAATTAAACACGTAATTACTTTAGTTTTTTAAGCAAAGAATCGATATAAATATGAATAAGAAGAAAATAGCACCCTTTTATAGCAGAACAGCTTCGTTTCAGTTTTATAGTATTGAACAGTGTAGTATTTCGCCGTCGGATTCAGGGTTGTACTATTGTAATGTAAAGAACACGCAGAAAGAGTTGTAATCAACTGAATTCCGTCTAGTATACTGACAAAAAATAGCTTAAACAGATATATGAATAAAAATAAAAAGGTTATACAAATGTTTTTAAAAATATACGAAATCACGTGAGCAGGATTTTTTCCTTCTTTTGACACAATAACAAGTAACGTTCTTATTTTTTATTATTTATCTATTTATCTATTTTCGAAAGAGTGCCACGTGCAAGTGGAGAAGGGGAAAAACAGAGTTATGCAAAATTTGTGTCGAAAATTGTCTAAAGTTCCAACTTTTTTTTTCTTTCACTTTAATAAGAACGCGAATTTATCAGGTGAATTTATTCGACACAATATGATTCAACTCAAGAAAATAGATAAAAGCTAACGTGAAGATTAAAGTTAAGGTGTTATTGTGGACCCTCACCCCTTTTAAAAAACCTTGTTAAACTTTGTGACATATTTACATTCTGTGGAGGTCAGGCACGAACGAACACACAATAATTTTATAATACCATATTTCTTCAAACTGAAACATGATTATCAAAGTATACTTACGCAAATACACATGAAAAGTCTTTGTTAAAGTTTGTGCCATGTTACCATGGAGTGCAGGCGCGAACGCAGACCCCACAATTTTATTATACCATCCATATTTAAGCTGAAACATATTTATCAAAGTATTCTTATGTACATCTATATCAAAAACACTTATAAACGTTTTTTTTTTTCATTTTTATATTTTCATATTTTGTGGACGAGGCGCGAACGCAGACCCCACAATTTTTATGAAACACCGTTCTGCCAGATCAAACATACCCATTCCTGATCCTCGATACATCTTCTATCATTATATGTAATCAGTTTTTTAAAATAGTCAAACATATAGGAGCCTATTCATGACAAGACACACACACACACACACACACACACACGCACACAGACGTTCAGCTTTATATATATATATATAAGATGGAAATAGTATTCTAACAAATTAGAGAAATTAAACGGAGCAAACCCAGTTATGTGTTTATCAACGTTTCGTCTTTATATTTCATCCAGTGAAAGTCTCGTAATAAAGACGAAACCTTGATGAACACATAACTCGGTTTATTCCTTTTGATCTCTCTCTCTCTCTTTCTCTCTCTTTCTCTCTCTATATATATAAATATGTATATATATCGACACACACACACACACACATATATATATATATATATATATATATATATATATATATATATATACTGTTACATTGGCGTACGGGTTTCTTACAAGATAATATTTAACAAATCTATAATAGGCTAGAATTTGTTTAAATGATGCGTACGTACATATAAATACGTGATTTTTTTTTCTTTCACTATTTCAATTGCTTTGTAAATGGGAAACTCACTACTTTTTTTTTATTCGTCGCTAATCTTACTGTTGTTATCGTCGTTTCTATTGTTGTCCGTTGGGTCACAACAGGGCATTCGACAAATAAATGTGTTCTTGCCTCCGACGGACTCTTGTCACGTTAAGACTTGTTCAGACGAAACGCATCCTTTTTTTTTTTTTTTTTTTTTTTTTTAAATATATCTACATTTTGCCTTCTTTCTCATCCACGATTACGCATCGCATTGTGTTGTCTTCTGCTGACCAAGATGACGAAGATCATGAAACATGTTCTAACTTCTTGCCGGAGAATATGAACAACGAGAAGAACAATAAGAAGGGGAGGAGGGGGAAGAGGATGAGGAGATGTAAGAGGGAGAAAATGATCTTATAAACTACGGAGAGTGGGGGTAGGAGGAGAGAGGAAAGTGGATGAGAGTAAAATTAACTTTTTGTTCAGGGAATGTGGGGAGGAGAAAAATTAGAAGAAAAAACGGGCAGGAGAAAAGGAAAAATAGAAAGAGGGCGAGAATACTCTTATTAAATAAGACAGGGGAGGAAAGAAGACAAGAGGAGAGAGAAATGAGAGGGGAGTAAGAATAACTGGTTGAAAATAGTATAAGTTCCCGAAAAATATGATTTTTTTTTGTTTTTTGTATTTCATTTATTGTTGGGTTTTATTGCATGGCATCCAGATTGCTGCCATGTTATAATGAAATTTGTAAATTAATTTCACTTTGAAAACATATATCTTTTTACAAAAAATTGCCACTTATCAAGGCCCAGAAGTCACTCGAGGATAATGTTAATAAGTGTACAGTGGTCAATGGTACAATATCATGGGAATCGTTATTAGTGGAAATTTGGTAAATTGGATTACTAAGGGCTCATCAAGAACTTGTTTACATTGAAATTGAAGACAACCATATTATAGTCAGCCGGAAAGCAGGAAATGGGAAGAGAGTTCCACAGGTGTGCACTTCCAAGAAAGAAGCTTTGTTCATGGCATCTATGTTTAGGTTTATGCACCGATAAGGAGTGGGGGAAATTATTGATAGTATTTTCAGTTAGATGAGTGTTTCCTGTGAAAGTTTGGCGAGGGGGCATAGATTGGAGCTCAGACGAGCACTTTTACATACATCACGTAGTCATCCTATATAGTCACCGATTTAATCCTCGTAAGTCTCAACATCGCTTAATTCAACAATTTTCATGCTTCGTTTTACTTGTATTTGTAAGATCTTAATGAATTTGTTAGATAATAGCCGGGTAGAAGCAGTTAATTATCTGTTTACCAATCTATTTATCTGTTTATCTATCTATCTTTCTCTATGATTATCTAGCTAGCGGAGTAAACAACAGAAAATTTGAATCGTGGCATGTTTTGTCAGGTGTCAAACTTTGTTGACCGGTCAGTTTGCACTGGAAGTATGCAACGCGGGACCAGACGTGGCGTGTCAGATGCTCCGGTTTGAGTAAGCTAAGTTAAGTTTAGTTCAGTTAGATTTGAGACGCCGAACAAGCAAGATGGTTTAAGAGGGTCTCCCCATGAGGGAGGAGACGGTCTCAAGCCCAAAGATCGTCGGTCACTCCATTTCTGCTGACGGGATGCCTGCGAATTAATAAACCATATAATAAAAACTCACATCGTCTTGGATCCATGTCTTGAAGCGTCTCTGGAAGACGGTTGGCAAATCCCTCAGAAGCGGCCAGCAGCAGACAGGTATGTCGTAATGTGTATGTGTATTATATATGCTTGACACGCACGCATCAAAACACTAGATGAGTAACGGGCCGTTAAGTAAATATTAAATATTAAAGGATCTAAGGACAATAGTCCGTTATATTGAGAACAACGTACATAAATACATACATACCGCCCGTTAATTAAGAATACATTAAAACGATTTATTTAATGACAGCACAACATACGTCGATTGTCGATTTGATGACAACACAATTTACCTAAAACTTCGAAAGGTATTGAAATGGTTATAATTTAGAATCACATTTCCTACAAAGTAAAAATAAAACATTGACACATTAAAAACTAGTACAGATATTTTAAGATGCGTCCATTCAATCCGTGCATTAAGCACTAAAAATAGGAGTTAAAACTTATCTTGACGAAGTAAGGAATATTACTTTTTGAATATTACTTTTTTTTTAAATTGAAGCAAACCTATCTGTTACGGATCAATGAAAATGTCATCTCCAACAGACAAACAAAAATGCTGTATCAAACCTACTTGTATTGAACTAACGAAAATACAATTTCAAACTTGCCCTTTCACAGACAAAGGAGAATGATATTTCAAATTTACTTGTAACGTTATATTTTCATTTAAATTGTTTTGTACTTTTTGCTCAAAATGTTTTCATTTAAACTGTTTTGTTATTACTATTAAAAAAATAGATATGCAAATTTAGTTTCTTGTCACGTGATTTTGCACGTCTTCCTTTTTCTTTAAAAGACTGAGTTCTTTCTCTCTTGCTTTAGTTGCTGTGAATTTTGTTCAATAAATTGTAGTGTTGTTAGTAAATGAAGATGTAAAACAAAGCCTTGGAAAGAGGTTTTGGAAACACGTACCAATGAAAATGATATTTCAAATTTACTTGTAACGTACCAATGAAAATGATATTTCAAATTTACTTGTAACGTACCAACGAAAATGATATTTCAAATTTACTTGTAACGTACCAATGAAAATGATATTTCAAATTTACTTGTAACGTACCAATGAAAATGATATTTCAAATTTACTTGTAACATACCAACGAAAATGATATTTCAAATTTACTTGTAACGTACCAATGAAAATGATATTTCAAATTTACTTGTAACGTACCAACGAAAATGATATTTCAAATTTACTTGTAACGTACCAATGAAAATGATATTTCAAATTTACTTGTAACGTACCAATGAAAAAGATATTTCAAATTTACTTTTAACGTACCAATGAAAATGATATTGCAAATTTACTTGTAACGTACCAACGAAAATTATATTTCAAATTTACTTGTAACGTACCAATGAAAATGATATTTCAAATTTACTTGTAACGTACCAATGAAAATGATATTTCAAATTTACTAGTAACGTACCAATGAAAATGATATTTCAAATTTACTTGTAACGTACCAATGAAAATGATATTTCAAATTTACTTGTAACGTACCAATGAAAATGATATTTCAAATTTACTTGTAACGTACCAATGAAAATGATATTTCAAATTTACTTGTAACGTACCAATGAAAATGATATTTCAAATTTACTTGTAACGTACCAACGAAAATGATATTTCAAATTTACTTGTAACGTACCAATGAAAATGATATTTCAAATTTACTTGTAACGTACCAATGAAAAAGATATTTCAAATTTACTTGTAACGTACCAATGAAAATGATATTTCAAATTTACTTGTAACGTACCAACGAAAATGATATTTCAAATTTACTTGTAACGTACCAATGAAAATGATATTTCAAATTTACTTGTAACGTACCAATGAAAATGATATTTCAAATTTACTTATAACGTACCAATGAAAATGATATTTCAAATTTACTTGTAACGTACCAATGAAAATGATATTTCAAATTTACTTGTAACGTACCAATGAAAATGATATTTCAAATTTACTTGTAACGTACCAATGAAAATGATATTTCAAATTTACTTGTAACGTACCAATGAAAAGGATATTTCAAATTTACGTGTAATGTACCAACGAAAATGTTATTTCATATCTACTTATAACGGACTAGCAAAAGCTTTATTTCAAACTCGTTTGCCCGACTAACTAAAATTATATATTAAACTTATCTATAATAGACTAGCGGAACGCCATTTACAAACTTATCTACAACGGGCCAACGGAAATGCTATTTCAAAATTACTTCTGACGCACCAGCGAAAATAGTATTTCAAACTTACACGTAACAGACAAACAAACTCACAGGTAACAGACAAAACATGAAGAACACGATGAAGTAGTAACCTCTTATAGAGATATTGTGACAAATTTAATAAAATTCAGCCATCCAATTTGCGCGTTTATAAATGAAAATACTTCCTCAAAGAAGCCGTTTACAAATCAACAAAAAATTACACTTTGAACCTGCAAAGAACAGACGTACCCAACCACTATTTTAAACTAAAGTACGTTCAACCGAATGACGGAGATGGGCCCTATTGAGATATCTCTCCATCTAAACATGGAGGACGATTTCCTGTTTTGAAAGTTTTCAGTCAGTTTTAATTAAACTCTTGATAATGATTCCCGGCACCATTCAAAATACTAGAAGTATAAAAAATGTTTATTTATTATATGAGGAGAGGTTATTTGTACTTAAAAGTTAAAAACTGAATAAAACATATCTAACAAAGCTGATATTTTTCAACCTTTTCTCTTAAAAAATGTGGAACATTTTTTTTTTGTCCCCCGACAAAAGGAGGGTGGACCTGTAAATTCACCCTTGTCCGTTCGTCCGGTCGTCTATTTGCACTTTTCTTAATAAATAAGCCTTGGATTTTTTGAAATTTTGTACAAACATTAAACATGGTATGAGTAAAAAAGTAATACAGAGGATTTTCCAAGAAACCTTCGGTTGCTCCCCTAGGGGTGCCTTTCGGGTTAAAAATGCTAAAATTGAGACTGTTGTGCTTATTTAAAAAATTGATGCCTTGGATTTTTAATAAATTTTCTAAAAAGTTGTAACTAACTGATTTCTATGTAATTTTGTTCGTCTATACTTCGCGATAACTATTGGGTGTACCCCAGGGGCTCTTTTAAGGCTAATAAAAATACTCCATTTTTGGGACTATTTTACCAAATTTGTCCAAAATTTGTTGTGTATGTCTATTTAGCAATTTAACATGGTGCTGAACTCAAAGTTAAATATGTTAAGGCCTAGGGGATTTTGGGGGATAAATGGGGGGGGGGCAAATAATAGACTTAGTTATTTCTTTTTTTGCATGGTACAGAACTCAAACTTACACAGGTTAAGGCCTAAAACTGCACTGTTTATTCATTTTCACCAGGATTTGACGTCTCCTGGGGACATTTGGGGCTAAATGGCGGGTGGGGTAATGCTGAACTTAGTCATTTTTTATGCCCCATTCACTGTGCAGTCACGGGGGACCATGCATGCTTCACTTGTTTTTTAATATTCATTTCTTTGGGTCTCATCAGGAGCCAAATTTATAGAGTAGAGTTCAATATTTAGAAAAAGAAATTAATTTCCGGTCTGAAGTAAAATACACGTCTTTGACCTTATGGTTAGAATAAAAGTTTAGTAGCTGCTCTGCCCTCTTTCTATTGTGAGGAGGAGAGAGGAGATGGGATGAAGGAATAAAGAGATGGGATAAAGATATGTGGAGAGAAAATTAAAAAAAAAATGTAATATTATTTTTAACATTTATTTTGTTGTCTACGAGCAGCGTCAGGTCGACATACTAGTCATTCATTATTTTAACAGTGATAATAAATTGCATATTAAAAGAATTGAAAATTCTTAGTTAAAAAAGTTAAAATTATCCTGTCTTGAATCAAACTTATTTGAATTATTTCGCTATTATATCGTCTCCTTTAGAATGTAAAAAACTATGAAATTGTCTGTTAAAAGTCAAACACTTCACTTATATATATATATATATATATATATATATATATATATATATATATATATATACATTTGTCTTTACATAAGCAGTAGTCTGTTGCTACACAGTTATGAGCATGTTTCCGTCTACTAGTATTTACTAACAACAACCCTTATTTTCGAAAACGGAATTCTAAATGAAGAGCGAAAATCTATCCTCGGCAAAAGAAGGCTTTTTATCATGAGTGTGAAGAACAGGGTTGAATTGGGTGCGAATTTATTAGCTAATTCATATCTGTTTATTTACTTATTTATCGGTGACTTTATTCATTTTCGTGTTGGTGTTAGAGGTTAGAGTTTGTGGGTTGAGGGGATTAGGTTCTAAATCTAGGGCTATACAGATTTTATCTTTAACAAGCGAGAGACTGCTCGTTTGTCTATGTCTGAGTCTTTCAAGGGTCAATTTGTCATAAAATTCTCTTTTTTTTTAAAATTTAGTTCAATTTAACATGCTTATGACTGAGAAGAGGTTAGGAATTTACCCGGGTCTGTTGAATGTTGTCTGGGCTTCCAGTAAACGGTTGAAAGGAGGGAAGGGGGGTTAGAGGTGTAAAAAAGAGAAAGGAAGGAAGGTGGTAGGGGGAGATGGAATGAGGAAGAAGGAAGAGGGACTAAGAAAAGTAGAAGAGAAGGTGGTATCATTTAATAGCTCTGCTTTATCTTACTTAAACAAAATCGGTTATTTTTGGACCTCCCGAATATTAATTTCTCTTTCGTTTGTTCCTTTTATGTTGATTCATTAATTTGTTTATTAGTAAATTTATTAAAGACTTTTTTAATGATGGTAATTGCAAAATTTAGGATATATGTCATTTATAAACTTATGGTTAAATTTAGCCTTTTTTATGCATGGTTTTACTCAGGAAAAGTGTAGTCTTGGATTTCGTGAATGTTGGACCTGAGGAGGTTAGGATGTGTAGGTGTTCAACTGTCGGATATTGCATATGGGTCGTGTTGGAGTTGAATATATTGAGGATTAATTCGCAAGTGAGAGAGCAGATGCGATTTGTAATGTCTGCAATTTATGGAGATTTCTTGTTTCTTATTTAAGAGTTTATCCCTATCCTTAAATTTTGTGATAAATAGTTTTTCATTTAAGCAAAGAAGGCAAGGTGAATTTAGTGACTGACAAGTTTTTGCTTTTTTTAGGATGTGCCAGTCAACAATAGGTGTCAAATTTTTACTCGTTAGATCATTGTAGTATGTAGCTAATGATGTCTTATCTTTGTAATTTGGATTTAGGAAAGAGCTTTTGTGGCCCGTGTATCTCTGTTTAAAGGTGTTACTAGTTTGACCGATGTAGGATTTGTAAGTGGTGGGTCTTCCTTGGCCCTAATATTTGCTTGATAAATTACAGGGGTTGTGAGACATTTTCCCTTAAGGAGGCATTTAGATTTATTAATACAGTTGCACGTTTTTGTGACTCTGTTCCCTAAATTGTGTTCTGTGTCGTAGCTTAAAATTTTTTTATTATGGGTTTTTATTATTTTTCTAAGTTATTGCCGAAAATGTAGCTCAGTTTGATGGTGCTTTTTTGTGGAATATTTTGTGGAGAATGTCGCCTGGGGGGATGTAGTTTAATGAGATTAATGAATTTTCTACCCAAGTTGGTTTTGACCATTTCGTTGAACGGAGGAGTGAACCAAATGATTTTCCCTTTACGGGTTTTTCTAGATGCGGTTGTATTACTTGAGGGTTCTATATATTCTAATTTGGTTTCCTTATATCCACTGTTAACTAGGGATTTGTTATAAAAATCAGCAATAAAGCGAGAATCACGTTGCATTGGCGTATGTAAAACCATAACATAATGAGGAGAGATGACGACTTTGCTCGACAACTTGGAGATACCGTTGGTTCATGTTGACGTCGGTGTAAAGGAAACCTAAAAGCACAACAAAATAATAAAAAATAATACTAAACCTACAAGCGGGAGTTATTGAGCGTTTGTTCCATAGTAACATGGTGCGAACCAATTACTATTAGATCAAGGTTAAATGTTCTTGGCAGTCGTTACAAAAAGCATACAGGAACTTACATACAATTTCACACACATACAAACTAAACATAAGGTAAATGTGCATGCACACAACGCCACCTAGTCTACATAACTTACACACTGTATCAGGTTGACAAGAAAGTTTTTGTGGTTTTTAACTTTTAAATTCAGATAAACGTATCTCGGCTCAAACAAAAAAAATATTGACCGAAATAGGCACTATCAGAATCAACACACTTTTGCCAACGCAAAACAAATAAATTTATGCTAGTAACATAAAGATATTGCGTTCTGGTGGCGATGAAGACGCTGAAGGTGTTTTTAATATCGCTTAGGTTTTTGAAGCATTTCTCACGCAGAAAGTCGTCCAGATGCTTGGAAAAGTAGTAGTTGGTATAGGCCTGGAGAGTATGGTGAATGATGCAATGAATGATGAGTTTCGTAACCTAATTCGTTCAACTTCTACAGGATCGGTTTAGAAACCTGGGTTCGGGCATTGTCGTGGAGGAGAATTTGTCCTTTTCTGTTGACTAATGCTGAGTGTTGTAGAAGTTTCTGATGCATTTCATCTATTTTTTTATAGTACTTCTCCGCTGTAATGGTTTCGTCTGCATTTAAAAAAACCTGTAATGGATCAAACTGGTCGTAGACCACTGATCAGTGAGAATTACTATATTTGGTGCTCTGGCTTCTAGAAGTGTCATGGAGCTCCGTCAGCGTCTAACCACTGAGCTGAGTGTCGTCGGTTGTTGTAAAGAACCCACTTTTTATCGCAAGTCACAACCCGGTCTAGGATGAGTTCGTTCTTGCTGCGTAAAAGAAGGAAAGATAACACTTCATAACAGCGTTTTTGTTTTGGTTGTTGTTCATCTCGTAAACCATTCATTTATGAAGTGTTTTTGTCTTTCGAATCTCTCACAAGTGGTTGAAAATTGTCGTATATGTTACGTTTAGTTCAGAAGCACGTTCTAGAACAGTTGAGCCTGGATTGGCTTCGACTAAAGCTTTTAATTGATCGTGATAAACATCCGATGACAGAAGACTACGCTCATCATTTTCGAGACTCTCGTCGCTGCCACGAAATGTCTTAAACCAAAATTGTGCTGTGCGTTCAGTGGTGGTTACTGGTCCAAATACTTCGTTGATATCGTGAGCTGTTTCACCAGCTTTCGACCTAGTTTTAATTGAAATTTAAAAAATATGTGCGAATTTGCTTTATCTTAATATTGTATTCAACGTTCTGAAAAGTAGACATAATTGTTTTAAAACGACTGTAATTTAAACGATTAGCAGAGCGAAAAATGCTCTTTAAAATGATATATAAAGTTAAAGGTGGACTTATTTTAAAATAGTACGCAATCATCACGTGGCAACTGCCGAAACAAACATGCTTGCTGAACTTCTTACTCAAAAAAAAATAATCTTCCTTCATCTAGAACGTTCATGAAAACTTTGAATTCCTATTAACTCTTTCCTAAATTAAATAGATAAAGTTGATATATGTATGTGTGGATAGTGTTTGCCAGCCTTTTATTACACCATTAAATCATTTGCAAGTATTATAACGACTGTCATTTTTGTTGCGCATATAAAAAAGACAAAGGGTGCTTATTAGTGAATCTTCCTTGGATAAGTATGAGCTGCAGTTGCTCGATAAACAGTAAAATTTAAAAACTAAAATAACTGAAACGGGGAAATGATTATACGTTGGAAACTGGAAAACTGAAAAATTAGATTTTAAAAAATCCGTTAAAAATGTTATTTTAAAAAGAAAATGTTTATTTGAATCTTGAAGAAGAAAAAAAACACGTTCGATATTCCAAAATGAAATATTGCCTCCGTTAATCAAAAATATGTGGTGACAACAAAAATCGTTCGAAAATCGATATTGAAAATCAATTAAATGCATGGTTGTATTTGAATTGATCGAAATTAAGTTCATATTTTGTTTTCTTTTTTAAATATCTTTGTGATCAATAATTATTACCAGTTTCTGACAACATCCTATGTTATCACGGACAGAGGTGCACACCCAGATACGCACATGCACTTTGGAGGCTTATGTTAGCATAGTACCCTGTCGCTAGCAATACGGAAGTTGGGAATACTTATGCATTGTTTGTAGTGGAGATTATTTCTATGGATACTAGTTGCATACAAGCACTTGCTAATAGCTTCAGCCATTCTTCTTCACAAACTTTCTTTAATTCCTTGGGATCTCTTTCATGCGCTCTTCACACTTTATATAATACTAGCAGGGTTACCCGGGTCTATTGGGTCCGTAAAGATAAA
This sequence comes from Euprymna scolopes, assembly GCF_053919585.1. Classification (NCBI taxonomy): domain Eukaryota; kingdom Metazoa; phylum Mollusca; class Cephalopoda; order Sepiida; family Sepiolidae; genus Euprymna; species Euprymna scolopes. The sequence continues at coordinate 154,131,687 of NC_136482.1, read as the reverse complement.
TAAACTATTCAAACCGTGTTAAGTTTCTCTCCGCCCCAAAAGTCCTGTTTTATATGAGGAGTTTAAAACAAAACCCAGGAGTCCTTCAAAGAGTTTTTGAAAGCGTCAAATAAAAAGAAGATTTTATCAGACTAATACTAAAACAGTTTCACCCGTCCTTTTCATTTGAGAAGCATTAGAATAGTAGAAGTACGATGAATTAAAACTGAAATTTGGAAAAATAATGATATATTTCCTAGGCTGCATTAATATAAAACAATACTAATAATACTATTTCCGGTGTTTTATACGTACTTATTGCCTTATTTTGCATCTCTAGTTGGACATACAAACCACAGTCATTTCTAGAATAGAGGAGAGTAGCTGGACGCCCAGCGTTACCCGGTCGTACAATACGCTTAAACATGATATTTTTCCAAAGATTTTCGATGAGATTAAGATCAGATGACTGGCTAGGCCACTGTAGAACACTAATCCTATTATCCTTAAACCATTTCATAGTTATTTTAGACTTGTGTTTGGGATCATTGTCTTACTGGAAGATAAAAATCACGGCCCAATCCTAAATCTGCGGCGCTCTTGAACAAATATGCTGACGAAGTTTTCGTGTATTTTGCTGCATTCATTTACCCTCCTATGTTTAAAATTCCTCAAACTGTATTTGCAGAAAAGCAGCCCCAAAGCATCACATTTCCACCTTCAAATTTTACAGTGGGAATGCTATTTATAATAGTTTTACAGAACTTAATAGAAAGATACGGCAATGAAAAATAAAACGCATATTTGCTCTACAACAGTATTAAGCACTTTCATCAGTTTTTATTAATTACCATTTCTACTGTATATATATATATATATATAATTATTTTTTTACTATAATAATTAAATACCTACAGACACTAGTGTTTCATCCTTTCGGGATTCTTCAGTGCAGGGTGTCACGATTACTACCAGTCGAACGATTCGAACCCCGCGACACGAGACATCTCTGGCTCGATTAGCGGAGACCGTATCCATTCGGCTACCATTAGTCGTGTGAAATAGCATTGAATTTTAAACATTTTAATTTAAATGTTCATTACGTCAGACAGACAGTGATCAAATCGTTATACGATGATCTACGCATAAGAGCTAAATTGACCGACTTTTAATTCAACAGAAAGTGCTCAACGATAAGAAACGTATTTCTTAAAGGGGCTGTCATAATTATTTTTTTACTATAATAATTAAATACCTACAGACACTAGTGTTTCATCCTTTCGGGATTCTTCTATTCTATATATATATAAGCGAGATAAGACACTGATAGAATTTAGATGAAAAATCCTGATAGATATTATTTGAAGTAATACTTTCAAGGTGATCCTAGCCAAAAAGGAAAAGCTAAATATTTAAGAATAGAGCAATATATAAGTTTCGTGGTTAAATTTTGAAACCCTTCTATATATTCCTTTTGTCAAGCAATAAATTCTTAAATCGAATATATGTTTCTATATGTTGTTTTTTCAGAATGTAAAATTTAACCACGAAACTTATATATATGTATATGTTTGCCGGGTATTTGTAGGTGTGTGTAAGGGGGGGGGTAAAGTAAAGAATAAGCGGAATAATAACCCTGTTTCAATAATTAAAATAAACGATGTTAAACTTTTTAAAAAAATCGGAAAAACGAAAACAGAAAAAGACATCGAACAAAACGAAATAAAACAAAACGAAATAATATATATATATATATATATATATATATATATGTGTGTGTGTGTGTGTGTGTGTGTGTGTGTGTGTGTGGATATATTCATACTCGTAGCGAACTTGAATATTGAAATGATCATATCTTTGGTTCTATGCGGCGAAAACAATATGGTTGTCTTCAAGTCTAACGTAAATAAGTTCTTGATGAGCCGTTCCATATAAGTTATCAAATTTAACAAATTTTCATTACTAATGATTATTATATTGTCCAATTTCTACTGTACACTCTTTAACCCTTATCCTTGAGTGGCCTCTTGGCCTTGATAGTGTGTTGATGCCTATGAAAAAAAAAAGAAAAAGTCCAATGTGAACAAGTTCTAATTGAATCGTCCCCCTAAGTAATCCAAGTTACAAAATTCCCACTGTTTACTATGCTAAAATCACAATGACTAATGTATACCAATTAACCCTTATCCTTGAGTGGCCTCTGGGCCTTGATAAGTGGTGACACCCATGTAAAAAAAAACAAAAAAAAACAAATGAAAACTTTTTACAGATTATATTATTTTATGGTAAATATTTTATGAGAATTAATAAAAAGAACCTATATTTTCAAACCAATAAAATATGGCCAAATTTTCCTACACTTGTATATATATTGTCTTAGCAGGCAGCTTCAGTTTTGCTACTTCGGTTGTCTTTCCTGACGCCTTGCCAGGTCACTAATATAAAACATTTAATTAACACTGGGCGCAGTGCCATTATTAATTGTTCAGGATTTGCTTTTTTAGAGTTGACCTATATATTATTAAAGAAGAAAAGTTTAATAAAGAAAGAAAACCAAAATATACTAAAGTATTTTTCTATTGTTTTTCTCTCTCTCCTTAGCTCTGATTGTATGTTTAAAAACATAAATTAGACAATAGGGAATAAATTAAGGGTGGGTATAAAAAAAAATCTATCGAGACGTCTTTCAGCCTATATTTTTCAACATGGCCAATTAATAATGGCATTGTGCCCAGTGTTATTCAAATGTTTTATAAAATTATGTACCCATAAAATTCTTATATGTACTCATGCAGAGAGTGATCCAGACCTAACTCAGCGCACTCCTAACTTTCCTAGGAACATGACGTCAACAGCTGAAGTAAGCCAAGCTTCGCCGTAGCATAAAGATGAGCCAATGACAATGTAGTGCGATGGTTTTCAACGCGACGCGGGTTCGCACGAGTTGAAAATTCAAAGCAGCAGACGACAACTTGGAAGAGGAAGAAAAGAAAACAAATTAATAAAAAGCACACCATTTCGTACTTTCACGTCAGAAATAAAACATGAATTTTACAGTCTTATGTGAGCAGCTGAAAACACCAACCAGAGTCCTCGACTTTTCTCAAGAAAAAAAATTACTGGCACGGACGAAAATTTGTGCATTATGTGGACACGGGTGCAGTCTTATTATAAGAGGAAAGGTGAGCGATGGCTATGCCTAGAGGTGTCAGGCTACCAAATGCCGAATTTTTTATTCTTCCGGACTGGTACCTTTTTTGCCAAGTCTAGGCTTACAATTGCCATCATACTTAAAATAATCAACTTGTGGGCGTTCGAGCGAGCAACACAGAAATCCGGACTGGTACCTCCAGCGCAAATGCGGAATACGATCTACGGACACCATTAATAAAACAACGGTCTGAGGAAACAACAACAACCACAACAACTGTTTTAATATGAAAAAAAACTATTCCACCAAGTTTTGTTTCAACTTTTCTAGTTTTCAGGGTTTTCCTTGAAAAAAAAACGCGCCAAAATACAAAAAAGAAAATGTTTTTCAATTTTCCTTGAAAAAAAAACTTTACAAAAAAAATTCCTTTAAAGCATTTATTTGACTTTCCTTTGAACCTTTTCTCGAACACAATTTTTTTAAACATTATTTATTTAAAAATATATATATAGCAAAAATAAAAATACTGTTATAACATTTTTCTTTACAGTTAATAAAGCTTAAAATTTAAGGTAGGTTTTCTTTTCTTATTATGCTTTTATCAGTGACGCTCTGCTTAATTTCCTCTGCGATGCTCGGCTTACTCCGGCTGTTGACGTCAGGTTCCGAGGAAAGCCGAGCGAACTCTACGTTTGGATCACCCTCTGCATAAGTACCTATATATATATATATATATATATATATATATATATATAAATATATATATATATATATATAAATAAATATATATATAAATATATATATATAAATATATATATATATAAATATATATATATATATATATATATATATATATATATAACCCAACTACTTCCATAAATTAACGTGTCTTCACCGTACAATCAATTTTTTTTTTATTTTTTGTTAAAAGATATTTTTCTTTTTTATGGAAAATAAACAGCGTAAGTGCTTAAAATATCTTAAACAAATAAATAATTCAATATCAATACAAATTAATACTTCAGCATTAATACAAATGAATACTCAATATTTATACCAATTAATCTTTAAGCAAATACAAATTAATACTCCAACATAAATACAAATTAATACGTCAACATTAATACAAATTAATATTTCACCATTAATACAAATTAATACTTCAACATTAATACAAATTAATACTCCAACATTAATACAAATTTATACTTCAACAATAATACAAATTAATACTTCAACATTAATACAAATTAATACGTCAACAAAATACAAATTAATACTTCAACAATAATACAAATTAATACTTCAACAATAATACAAATTAATACTTCAACATTAATACAAATTAATACTCCAACAATAATACAAATTAATACTTCAACAATAATACAAATTAATACTTCAACATTAATACAAATTAATACTCCAACAATAATACAAATTTATACTTCAACATTAATACAAATTAATACTCCAACATTAATGCAAATTAATACTTCAACAAAATACAAATTAATACTTCAACATTAATACAAATTAATACTCCAACATTAATACAAATTTATACTTCAACAATAATACAAATTAATACTTCAACATTAATACAAATTAATACGTCAACATTAATACAAATTAATACTCCAACATTAACGCAAATTTAAACTTCAACATTAATGCAAATTAATACTTCAACAATAATACAAATTAATACTCCAACATTAATACAAATTAATACGTCAACATTAATACAAATTAATACTTCAACAATAATACAAATTAATACTTCAACATTAATACAAATTAAATAATTTTTAACTTATTTTCTCATGAAATAATCTGAAGAATCCTGTAACTGGAAGTATATGTATTTTACACCTGTCAGTCATTTGATATGTTCTAACGTATCTGTCAAGATAATAGCTAAATACACATCGACATGAACAACGTAATATGAAAATCTAACATATATATTTTATTATTACATATTGGGTATGTTTATGATTATATTATATCTCTTCATATGAAGTCTTACTCGGTATTAAAGTTTTTTATGCATCTTTATTAGTATATTATTTTATATGTCTACTACAAGATAACAAAAAGATCCTGGGTAAACGTTAGGATTAGTGAATTCCAAGGTGGCTTACCGTCATAGGAGGTCGAATAATTCCTGTCCTTACTAACAATATAGAAGTATGAATTTGTTCTTCTGTATTAGCAAATAGAAAATATCGATCGAAAATTTTCATGTGAATTCATGTAAAAACGTGTACTGATTTGGTTAGAACTAAAGATGCATAGATGTAATGTTATATACAAAAACTATCCAGTAATTTATGATTCGGTAGAAGATTTATCGTATAAGTTCAGTGAGGGATGTAATCTTCAATATGCAGTGGAGAGTCACCATGTTATTATGCATTTTATAGAAACATATGTAGGACGAAGTTTCTCCGTAGAGGTAATTGGAAAATTGTTGATCGTGATAATATACTTAGTATTCAAACTGTTATGAGACCATGTAAAGATAGAACGGCTTTAACTTGTAGATTATATTTCGGTTGTAGCTTTTATTGGGGATTGTCTAATATTTTTTTTTTTTTTTGTGCAACATTAATAATGTTGAATACGTAAAAATAGTGTTTTTCTATCTATAAATAACTAAAAGCATTATATATATATATATATATATATATATATATATATATATATAATAAATTCCACAGCAAAACAACGTCGACGCCCACAGGAGCCATAACAGTCAAGGAACCGGAAGTCCAAGACTCCAGTTTCGCCCTCATTTGGGATCATAACGAAACTCGAATCTTGGACTTCCGATTCGTTGACTGTCATGGCTCTTGTGTGCTGCGACGTTATTTGGCTGTGGAATTTATTATATATAATCTTAAATTCTGAAAATCATATATATATATATATATATATATATATATGTATATATATATATATATATATATATTGTTGCCTACTTAAAAGTAGCCTGATCTCTCTAATCATTCTCTTAACGATCAACAGACAGCACAAGACAAAATGCAATACTTTTTTCAACAAGATGGCGCTACATGCCATACATCTCGAAGATCACTAACACGAGTTCATGACATGTTTACAGAAGAGAGAACAATAAGCAAAATGTTATGGCTACGACGTTCCCGGACTTGTCTTCTTGTGATTTTTATGTTTGGGGGACTTTAAAACAAAAAGTTTATACAAATAATCCTCACAATCTAGACCAATTAAAGAAGGCTCGCCAGAGAAGATCTACAGGCAGTATCTGCAAACGTTGTTGAACATGTCTACAATAGCGTAGATATCAATGGAGAGCACATCCGGCATCTTTTTTTTAACAGAACACGTAATTTAAACAATAAAAGAATGTTCCCCCCTTCTACTACATTTTTCTGGTCTACTTTTAAGTGGGCCACCATGTATGTATGTATATATATATATATATATATATATATATATATACATACATACATACAGAGTGACCCATAAAAACCGGGCCCAGATCTAATTAGGCCCTGTTTCTTACTGTTTTGTCCGAATGAAATGAAACTTTGGTCATAACTAGTTTATTATATTCAAAACATCACATCTAAACACTAGGGTCTTTGGCCTTTTTTTCTTTTTTGTCTCCGTTCTGCAGCATATGTTCTAGATGGCCTCTTTTGTTTTTTGGGGTCATCCTGTATGTATATATATATATATATATATATATATATATATATATATATATATGTGTGTGTGTGTGTGTGTAGTGCCCTCTCCCCCCCCCCCAAAAAAAAACGGACCCGACTCTAATCAGGCCCCGTTTCTTTGTGTTTTGTCCGAATGAAATGAAACTTTGGTCATGTCTAGTTTATTATATTCAAAACATCACATCCAAACACTAGGATCTTTAGTCTTTTTTTTTCTCCGTTCTACAGCATATGTTCTAGATGGCCTCCATTTAGCTTTTGTTTTTGCATGTATATATATATATATATATATATATATATATATATATATATATATATATATATATATATAAGCTGTGGAATGACCCAATATTTATCCCGATTCCGATAAAATTACCGATTCTGTATTAAATTCTCAATTCCTATTCTGATTCTTTTTAAGTCTCTAAATATTTAAGTATAAAATGGTGATTTTGTCCCGATTATCGTAAAACACATCTTAAATGTGTATATATTTTCTCAATCGTGTGATGGTGTGATAAATGCATTTTAGTTTTATTGGAAGTTTAAATCGATAAATATTATTATTGCATTATTACTACCAGCACCAGCAGTGGAAGGTTTTCTTTCAAACGAAATCAATAAAAAAAATATGCAATTTAAAGAATTGTTTTAACATCAGAAAATACGCACGAATTTTTTCGATTCCGATACCGATTACGATATCTCAAAAAGTTCCGATTTCAATTAATCGTCCCAGCACTAATTTATATATATATATAGTTTCTTTTAAGACCCTTTTTAGTTGGGAATTTATATATATATATACAAACTTAATTTACTTGATTCCTCTGGCCTTGGCAGACGTGTTTTAAATATTCTCTCCAGTGCTTTTTCTTTTAATGATTCGGAACTCATTCCATTTGCGATTTTTTCCAAGGAATTCTGCCTTTTGGATCATTTTGGACCATTTGGAACTTACCCATTGGATTGGAAATTTTTAATTCGACCGTTTTGGATTTTACCATTCTTGGATTTTTTACCCTTCACCGGACTATCCATTCATGCGAAATCTTTTTATCATTTTTCTTTTACCTCCTATTCCCCTTACCTCACCCTTTTTTTAACCAAGTAAGATCTGTGACTTACTTGTAGTTTCATTAAATACTTTTACATGCAAAATCCGATCCCGCATTTTGCTAATTCTTGCCCTCTGATGAGAAGGAGAGTATTTCTTCGAAACTCCGCGGATTAAGGACTATCCACTTATCTTGTGCTTCCTTTTTAAAATTAAATATGTTTTTAACTCTTTTTCAAGATGTCTTTTAACATGTTTTATTAATCATTTGTTCATATATATATATATATATATATATATATATATATATATATATATGCGTATAGTTAAAATTCAAACATTTCAGATCTGCATTAAATTTGATCCATAATCAGTAAGCATCAATAAAACAAGATTCCCTAACGTTAAAGTTTCTTTTAAGACCCTTTAAGTTGGCAATTTTTTAAAAATAAAAACCACGAAATTGATATGGATAGATCTGTCTGACTCTATTCTAAAATATAATTGCTGCATACATACATACATACATATATATATATATATATATATATATATAAAGCTGAATGTCTGTGTGTGTATGTGTGCCTGGTCACGAATAGGCTCCTATATGGTGGACTATTTTAAAAAAACTGATTACATATAATGATAGAAGATGTATCGAGACACAAGAATGGGTATGTTAGATCTGGCAGAACATTGGTTCATTAAAATTGTGGCGTCTGCGTTCGCGCCTGGTCCACAAAGTATCGAAAATAAAAAATTTAAAAATTAAAGAAAAACGTTTACAAGTGTTTTTGATATAGATGTACATAAGAATACTTTGATAAGTATGTTTTAAATTAAATAGGGATGGTATAATAAATATAGGGATATGGCTTCTGTTCTACATATTTTGCTTTTCTTATCGTTTCGATTTCCGTTTTATTCACTTTTGCGTCGATTTAGCGGCTGGAATTAGCTTTACTCTATTTCGTGTTACATATTTGAAACATTGTTTACCAAGCTCCAATATTTGTCAAGGAAAAGCCCGAATAGTAAGAACTACTACGTGTGTATTATCTCCCTCTATTTTAACATCATCTATTATGACTATATAAGCACATTTAATAACAAAAAATGTCGAATAAAAACAGCACTAGTGATCTTTTACATGTATTCCAAATAAAGCAGACACTCGATATGAATAGAGTGGAAAATAGTATGACATACACAAATTTAAACAACCCGTGTACATTATGTCTGTATGAGAAATTTTAAATGCTAAAATTTAACTATAAAATCTGTTAAATGTTCGAAATGAAATAGCCAATGTATAACAAAATAAATTTTAATTTAGCATAACAATATATAAAAAGAACTAAATAAATTAAATACGTAAAATAAAACTCCAAGTACACGCGAGTTAAAACAATGTCAGCCATGAATTCGACGCATTATGATCATACTCCCCATATCATAACAGTAGAAACTTATAAATATATTGATGCATATCACCTTTCAGTTTTACAACCTTGCATACCCCCCAAATTATAAGCGAATTTATAGCCACCATTTGCAGTTTAGGTGGCACTACTCAAATTTAATCAAAATTACCCACTCCATAGAAAATAGACACCCCACACCTACTCTTCTGATGAGAAGAATAAGGCTTCGAAATGCCCTGGCATAAAGAGTCTCTTCTATCACCCAAATTTTGCTTGTATTCCATTATTCAATAAATAATCCATTCTATATCTACCAATATATAGTTTCGTGACTTCATTTCATACTCTTGTCGTCCTATTGTATAAGCTCCAATAATTATTGTTGAGCTTGTCATTATCCGGATAAGTCTCCTTTTGTGGAATTGATCTTTCTCTTTTTGTTTTACATTAAGCTATATATATATATATATATATATGTGTGTGTGTGTGTGTGTGTGTGTGTGTGTGTGTGTGTGTGTTATTTGTTTTTGTTTTTGCGATATGTTTTGAATGAATTCAATTATTTATGAAAGTGCATTTTTTTACATAAATGCGTGTTGGGAATAATTTTCCCTTTAACCAATTTGGTACCCCCATATCAGGAGCAGAATATACATTGTTTTTTAAAATATAACTGTCCACTGACACGTGTTTATATATATATATATATATATATATATATATATATATATATATATATATTTAAATGGGATTAGAACAGCAGTCTAAAGAGCAGAGTGTATTTTAATGTGATAGTAAAATCATTAATGTAATTAAAATACAAAAAAAAAACAGTGCTCGTTGTAATTCAAATATATATAAAGCTCAATAGGCATATATATCCTAGAGCTATTTTAATATTTAGTAGGATGATTGATAATTTATAATTAAAATTAAAAATCGGTTTCATAAAAAGGAACACAACAAAGTCAATAAATTGTACGATCGTTCCGGAAACGATCTTTTTGTTGAGATAGACATTAAATCATGGGCAATAATTTTAACATATATATGTTAAAATTATTGTCCATATATATATATGTGTGTGTATATGCATATATATATACATATGCACACACACACACATATATATATACGTATATATATATATATATATATATATATATATATATATATATATATACGTATGTATATATATATATAATAAAAAAAAGTTATATTATAATTTCGCGACAATAAAAATTTTAAACACAGTTTGGGATAGCTTTTTGATAATAATAATAATAATAATAATAATAATAATAATAATAATCATAACGAGTTATATTACTTATTCGCAGCCAAGATTAACTTTTTGAAGGGTGCGTTTATACAGATTGGCTCATTTAACAGTAGCTCACAAAATGTAGTAGAGAAGAGGAACCTAGGCACCTAGGCTAGTAGAATATAAAAGTTATAAAAAATGTTGGAAAAAAATGCATTTTGTCTTGTGGTGTCAATTGGTCGCTAAGAGAAATATTTTAAGTGTGCCGCTTAATCTGGAAAAAAAACATGATTAGAGAAAGATTAGAAAGGTTAGATAGATCGGGCCACCCTGTATATTTATATAACATTTTACATAACATTTTGTGGAAAGAGGATTTTCCCTACATTAAAAACCGACGAAAGAATTTAGAATTTAAAACGCTGAGAGAAATCGCCGTAAATTGTTTATTAAATCAATGCTTGGTTGTGTGATATCTGTTTAGATATGTTTTGTTTCTTACATTAAAAACTTATTCTGTATTTAACTTTGCCATTGTAGGGAGGCAAGTAAATAGCAAGTTTTTTTTTTTATTTATTATGGAAAATAAACGTTACAAAATTATTTCTAAATAAAATCATGTATTATTGATTATTATGTCATGTTGATAAAATTGCCCCGGTCTAGAAAATGTTTTTCTTTATTGACTGTTGAGAGAAAAGCTCAGCGTCTTGATAATAATTAATAATATAATGCATGATTTTATTTAGAACTGTTTTTATAACATTTGTTTTTGCCCTTGTGGGGAGGTAAGCAAATAGCAAAGTTTTTTTTTTTTTATCTATAATATAAATCTCACCTGTCTGTTAAAATGTATGTATGTATGTATTTATGTATGCATAAAACTTTCGACAGAGACAACAGATTTTCACGAGATCGGTATTGTTTTGAAGGTCGACCCTTTGGACGACAAATATCGAAAAATTGGCTAAAAACATTAATTCCTTCACCTACAAGACGGGGTCGCTTTTTTCGCCTATATTTTCGTAAGTCATCTCCTCTTTTCGATTGACTAGCCTTAATTTAAACCTTCGCCACTTCCGGTTTGGCGATGGACGAGCACTCAGCCTAGTAAAATATAAAAGTTATAAAAAGGTTTACACGTTGTGATACTACACTTAATTTTTGTAAAATATAAAAGTTATAAAAAATAATGTTATTATCAAACCTCGCTTGTTTCACCTTAAATGACAGCTGACAGGAGAGATCAGCGTCCTTAATTCTCGATTCTCGGTTTTTAATGTAGGAAAAATCCTGTTAAGTAAATATATAAATGCGCTCTAACGGAAAATTCATCTGGGTCACGAATAAATAATATAACTTGTTTCATTACTATAAAAAAAAATGAATCCAAAGCTTGTTTTAAAATGTTTTATTCTCACGATATAATGATATAACTGGTTATTATTATTATTATTATTATTATTATTATTATTATTATTATTATTTAATTAAAAAAAAAAGAAGCAATCTAAAGTTTTGTTTAAAAAGTTTTATTGTCGCGATATGATAATATAACTCGTTTTTATTATTATTTCAAAAATATATATCTATATCAATATAAACTTTAGTTTTAAAAAGTTTTCTTGTCGCAATATTTGTTTTTAGAGGCAATGTGCTTGCGAAGGATAAGGTCATGCCAGTATCACAAGAAAAGTGTCCTTGTTTTTCTTTTTTCGCAGTGAAACCAGTTAGGGTCTTTATTTTCCACTTCGTCCCTATATATATATATATATATATATATATATATATATATATATATATATATATGTTATATTAACTAACAAAAACAATAGAAAATAAACAAATAAATAAATTAAATAAACATGAACATACATAAACGATCACACATATATGTATGTATATATATATATGTATATATATGTGCATATATGTATGTACACATATATATATTTATATATAAACTAAAAAAAAAAAACACTAACCTAGTTTTCAAACAAATACCTTGCATTGGCTGATAGGATGGGGCGCGGTGGATACTAGAAAGCTGATTGGCTAACTAAATCCTCAATAGAAAAGGACCATATAAAAACGATAAACAACCACAGAATTCGCGCATAAGCCTGAGGAATCCTAGTGTGGATGAAACGCCGAATATTCAGTGTAGCTTAATCGCCATATATATTTTATAAATTACTATATATATGTATGTATATATATATATATATATATATATATATATATATACTGCGTAGATTCCGATTAAGATATTATGTATATTATTTTGCTTTTCCGCGACGCTTTCTTCAGAAGTTTTCATACTTTTTGTATAGTTATTTACATATATAACCTCTCTTTTGCTGTTGTTATCAGCAACCTATTTTGACAGTGTTAATTTCTGATTCAGCAGTCTTCATTTTCCTGTATACTGTACCTAATATTACAAAATTGTCACCCATTTTACATTGACTACACTAGGCATTGCTTAACGTCGGTGATGAAATGAAAACCGACTTGTTAACGTGATTATGTCGCTTTAATGATCGTTAATGTCAGTCGATTGACCTTGGCTTCTATTTTGCGTTCGTAGACGTTTCTCTCTCTCTCTCTCTCTCTCTCTCTCTATCTATCTATCTATCTATCTATCTATCTCTATCTATCTCTTTTGTATTATTACCACCACCCCCACGTTAAACAGTTAATTACTTTTTAATTACCTACTCTAGCCGAGAAATGAGAACACCAAGTATGTAAGTTATTAACATGTCTTTCCTTGTCTCTATATTTTTTGTTGTTGTCGTATTTTATTGTCGCTATTTCAGTGTTTGCTGTTCCTTCCGCGCATCCTAACGCAAAATAGACACTGTTTTCATTCGTATTATTTGGATTCTTCGGACTATTATCCTCATCTTGGGTGTTATTTTCACAACGTTTCAATCGTTGTTACCTCCAACCTTCTTTATGTATATCTTGTCGAATTCGGGGACGTTTCTGTCAAACTCGGGAATTTCGATGGAATTTCGAACCGAGCCCTTTATTTACTTCACGGGGATAGTATTTCCTCGTTCCTTGCGCATGAACCCATGGCTCACTTGTTAGAGTACTTGGAAAAATCGTTTGTAACAAGTGATATTTTCCTGAAGGTTGAAGCTTCAATTTTCAGTGTGGACGGACAAAAAAAAAAATACAATTTCGAATTACTTAGGACTTATAACCACGCATGGCAGATACTACCATCATGAAGTACAAATTCTCGAGTTCGACAGAAACATTCTCGAGTTTGACAAGGTACACCTGAAGAAGCTTTGAGATCACATGGATCGAAACGTTGTGAAAATGACACTCAAAATGAGAACAGTAGTTCGATGAATCCAAATAATACGGATAACCAATCCTCGTATATTTTTGAATTCATAGAAGCTGTCATTATTTATTTTATATTTGGACAATTTTAAGGTTTCCAGTAGTTACATTTCGAGACGACCAAAAATTGGGAGAAAAAAGAAGGAAAAACTCAGAAGCCGTTCTTAATATGCGGAGGTTGGAGGGGGGATGTTTATTTATACTAAGCTGGTTTAAGTCGTTAGAAAATACTTATTGTTGGCTGTATAAACATAATAAGCAAAAAAAAAAAGATTGTCTTTATTTGTTAGGTGTTAAACGACGCTAGGTTTTATCGTACAAAAATACTAAAATAACTTTCCATACAGTAAAAAACAAAACAAAAAAAAACGAATAATATTTTTGGTAAATTAATGAAAGAAACAAAACCTAAAAACAAGAAAAGGTAAATTTTTTACATTAGGTCCACCTCCACAATTTTTTTTTTAAATGACAACTTTTAAAGGTTTTCGACTATGTTGAATATAAAAATCTCATTTAAAGTTTGCAGAGACAAGTAGTTTTCGAGATATACAGATCTGTGTTGTGCACTGTAATTCACTGGCCGCCATGTTTGTACGCAGGCACGATAAACAAATAAACTTTTCTGCGACTGACACAGCCCCCCCCCCTTTGTTTTTATTGTATTTGCAGGTGGGTATGCTGACAACGAATAGCAGTTAAATATGGACCAAATATTTTTCACCCTCTCAAATGGGATTTTTATTCCGAAAGCCGTTCTTAACAGGGGGATGTTGGGATGTTTATTTCGAAAGCCATTGAAGGTGGACCTAATGTAAAAAATATAAAAAAACAAAACAGGAAAAAAAACTTTGGAAAAGAAAATAAATAATTAAAGATAGTAAAAGTTATGAATTTATTTTCGTAGGTTGTTTTTTTTGTTGTTTTTTTGTTTTTGTTTTTTGCTCGTGTTTGTTAATGACTTTCGTTCACTCGATATAATCCGACGTCTTTTGTTGTTCGCTGAGCGTCGCAGAGCGAGACACTCGGACAAACGGGATTTAAATTGCAGTTAATGTGTATAATTAGATGTATAAAAAGAAAAAAAAAGGAAATATTAATCATTAAACCCGACGGATATAATATTAGTCAACAACTAAAGAAAGAACGAAAGATTGTACGTGTGTTCGTATATGGTTTAGATAAGCTAAACACTTATTGTAAATGAGGTGGAAGATTCGTTCGCTGTTTTTATATGTTGGAAATTAAGTGTTCAATAACTGAAATTGATGTCGTGCGAAAGAATGTATGTCCTAGCGACGCCATATTGTAATGTTCTGTAGTGTTCGTAAGGAATGATCTAATTCCAGAGTAAGAGAATTAGAGGACAACCAATCAAAGATAGCGGATTTTCCCGAGGGAGATTTTATTATTTTTTTTTTATTCTACTACGGGAAAGTCAATGATGTATCTGTAAATCTATTAACCAGTTACGGGCGGTGTAGGAGTAGAAGGTGTAGATTTATTTCCGGTGTCAATTTGTGGAGGTAGTAGGACTAAATAATTAGAGGGAAAAATAAGTACACCTTCCTCTATTGCGATTGTGAAAGTATTGCTTTTAGGATGTAATATAGCATTTTATTATAACGATAACCTAAAATGGTGTTCGAAAAGTAGTATATGTGTGTGTGTGTGTGTGTGTGTGTGTGTGTGTGTGTGTGTGTGTGTGTGTGTGTGTGTGTGTGGTTGTGTGTGTGTTTGGAGGTACAGAATTTATAAATACATGTGAAAATAAGCAGAAATCTCTCAAGAGCCCTTTCGGCCATCAGGAGAAATCAATAGCATTGAAATAATGTTAATGACAAAAAAAGCAATGGGGGATCTTTTATAAATTAAAGGTGTCAGAAAAGGACGATTAAAACCAATAATTTAATTTAATAAAGTGTATGAAAAGCGATTAAAATACCACCGTCAGGGGAGAAAAAAATGGGGAGATGGTTAGAGTTTCCCGAAGAGATTTAACGCTTTTAGCAATTCCTTTTGCCGGCACAAAGAACGTTTAAGAATTGCGATAGAGACAGATTCTAAAATTGTTAAATGATTTTTAGAATCCGCTGTTTAAAGTATCTCAAACCACTCTCTTTTATACTGATTGGCACAACAAGGATTCTCAACCAGATGTTGGCCAATAGCGGAGTCCAAAACTGTAGAGCAAAGGAGACTCACGGATCCCGCTCTACCATGTCTAATCTTGGATGGAACGTGCTGGTTTATACGAGTTTGCAAATGCAAGGAAGTCCGCCCGATATAACCAGCATCACACTGGCATTTAAATTGATAAATAATGTTACTATTTTTGATGTAAGGCAAACAACCTTGCTAAAAAACAAAAAAAAAGGAAAAGCAGGTCTAGTAGTATATACCAAACGCAAGGAAACATTACAAAAAAATTAATAAAACTTCTAATAATCTGTTTACTTAATATTGTACCATTATCCCTTATCACGGCAATTTTAACTAAACATGGCATTTTAAATGGCAAAATATTTTAGGGGATTTAAAATCAGCAATCTTTGTATTCATACAATCATTAATAAGGTCTTCATTGCTGATGAAAATATCCCTGATCTTAACTTGATATATAGGAAAATTGACCTATTGAATGAATTCGATTTTATTGTAGCCGGTAAAAATAGCTGCTAAGTGGTAAAACTTGAAAAAGAAAAGGAACTTGGAAGGCGTTAATGAACAAAACGTACATCTTGTAGGCATGCGCTATATACATTTATAGGTTTTACAATGTCAGTTTTTGAAGTGTTTATATTCGTATGGACGTGACTCAGACGGTAACGAATAATGCTGTATGATTATATGTTTTTTTATTTGTTCTAGCTGATAGCACATTTTTTACATTTTAAAATCATTACTACTAGATATTGGGTACAATAAAATAATCAATAATCTCTATAATAAAAAAAAATACGAAATCTGCAGTAATTAAAATATATTTAAGTGTATTTTACGGCCTGGAAAACCGAACGATGTTCTTGTGTACACACACACACACACACGCACACACACACACACACACACACACACACACACACACACACACGTACACAAATATACACAGGATGTCCAAAATGTCTCTAAACGTTTTTTACTTAAATAGATTCTAGACAAAATAGCTAAATAGAATAAATAAATTCATCAATAAAGATTGTTTGAATATTGAATTTTTTTTTATTTTCCAATGTCTTCGTCGGATTGTGTTTAAGGTAATTAATACAATCTGACAAAGACATTGGGAATTTTTTTAAATTACAGAAAAATATCATCAAAAATAGAGAATCTATTTTAGCTCATAACACTTCAGTGACTTTTTGGGCCTCATATATATATATATATACATACATACATACATATATATATATATATTACATATACATACATATATATAGTACATATATATATATATATTACATATATATATATATATATTACATATACATAATACATATATATATATTACATATACATAATACATATATATATATATATATTACATACATACATAATACATATATATATTACATATACACATATAAATATATATTACATATACATACATACATATATATATATTACATATATATATATATCTATTACATATACATACATACATATATATATGTATATATATATATTACATATACATATATATATATATTACATATACATATATATATATTACATATACATACATATATATATATATATTACATATACATACATATATATATATTACATATACATACATATATATATATTACATATACATATATATATATATATATATTACATATACATACATATGTGTATTACATATACATACATATATATTACATATACATATATATATTACATATACATATATATATTACATATACATACATATATATATTACATATACATACATATATATATTACATATACATACATATATATATTACATATACATACATATATATATATATTACATATACATATATATATATTACATATACATGCATATATATATTACATATACATACATATATATTACATATACATGCATATATATATTACATATACATACATATATATTACATATACATATATATTACATATACATACATATACATACATATATATATTATATATGCATACATATATATTACATATACATACATATATATATTATATATACATATATATATTATGTATTATATATACATATATATATATATTACATATGCATACATATATATTACATATACATATATATATTACATATACATATATATATATTACATATACATACATATATATATTACATATACATATATATATATATTACATATACATACATATATATATATATTACATATACATACATATATATATATTACATATACATACATATATATATTACATATACATACATATATATATTACATATACATATATATATACATATACATACATATATATATGTATATTACATATACATACATATATATATTACATATACATATATATATCACATATACATACATATATATATATTACATATACATAACATACATATATATTACATATACATACATATATATATATATTACGTATACATACATATATATATTACATATACATACATATATATATATATTACATATGTATACATACATATATATATATTCCATATAGATACATACATATATATATATTACATATACATACATATATATATATATTACATATGCATATATATATATTACATATACATACATACATATACATATATATATATTACATATACATACATATGCATACATGATGATGATTGCAACGTCTTGTCAGATACTGAAAGTCCATGAGCCCGTGATAACCTTAACTTTAGTTCTGCCGGAAAAAAAAATCACACGCACAAGCAGACATGACACTAAAGACGGTCACTGTTATATATACATATACATACATGCACGCCTGCATACACATATACACATACACACATACAAATAACCCACATACACATTACATATATGCATACATAGACATACTTATACATAAACATACACAAGACGGTCATTGGCATGCATACACATATATATATATATATATATATATATATATATATATATATATTTAAACGCAAAAATACATATATATACAGATACACACATACATATCTGTAAACATGCATATATATGTACATACACCATGAATACACATACATACGTATACAGACACACATGCATACATACAGATATACATATATACACACCTACAAATACATACACACATATACATACATACATCCATACGTACACATACGCACATACATATATGCACACACTTACCAACATATACATACACGTACGTAAATATGCACTCATACATACAGATATACATACATACACACCTACAAATACATACACACATATACATACATACATCCATACGTACACATACGCACATAAATATATACACACACACTTACCTACATATACATACACGTACGTAAATATGCACTGATACACACATACATACATGCCAACACATACACACACATATATATGCATACATACACACATGCATAAATACACATACACACGCCCATATACATACATGCACACATACACACACATACACACAAACACACATATACATACATATAAACATAGATATACACACATACACATGTACATAAACATACTTACACCTATACATACACACACACATATATATATATATATATATATATATATATATATATATATATATATAGGTACATATAATAATGGCAGATCAATTACTACATGCTTCCAGCATTTCAGACCTACACGCGTCACAAATTTTCCATCACAATAGGACCGTTTGTTTTTTTTTGTTTTTTTCTTATAGCCTGTACCTGATGGTGTTACAGAGTTTTAGCTTTGTACGACAGCTAAATCTCTCTCTCTGTTCAAAATGTTGATATCCTGCAACAAGCAAGTGCAAGATAGCCAGCAACAAGTCAAACTGCAGACCAGCTTAACACGGGTACTGGTCTCCCGCTTTATGTTTTTTAACTCAGAGATTTGCTTCTCCTAGAGGGGTTGCCTTCACCACGGCTTACGGGAGCCCCCTCCACCCCGCAATATATATACATACATACACACACATACACACACACACATACATATACATATATATATATATATATATATATATATATATATATATATAGCTTAATGCGTAAGAGGAAGAGAGAGAGTTCGATTCCACAAGAGGAGAACTATCCGGATAATGACAAGCTTAACCATAATTATTGGAGCTTATACAATAGAACAATAGTCTTTAACATAGTGTTGAGTTTAGGGAGTATATGTGGGTATATGTTTTAGGGTTAAATTGGGTGTGTATATATATATATATATATATATATATATATATATATATACATATATTGTTTTTAAAATATAATTAGCCACTGACACGTGTTTCGCCGTCTACGACTCATCAGAGTGGCTGAATCTATTATAAATGTTATATATATATATATATATATATATATATATATATATATTTAAATAAGGGAGTAGTCACCAAAATGTGTATTTTTTAACATTATTTTATTATTCCGTGTCTTGGTTTTTCATTGAGAATTATGTTTGGATCATTGTAATAATGTTTTAAAGTCATTGAAATGGTTTTTGCGCGCGTTTCAGACGTTCTGTGATGCGTCCTCATCAGAAATTATTTTCAAATGTGTTGGAGATGTAAAAATGGCGATTTTCGTAGTTAATTTGAAGTTTTTCCAAGGGGTGGAGGCTTGTAAGTGTTTATTATTCATTGGCATGCTCAATTTTTATTGCTCTTTTATTGGGCTTGTGAGGGAGACCGTTGACCTGGCTGTAGTCGCTATCTCTTTCTCCTAATGTTTTTTTCTTCTTTTTTTTCCTTTAGGGTGGGGTTCAAACTACAAATAACACTGCGGAAAAGAGGATACCCACTACCACTAATACAGAAAGGTATTGAACTGGCTGAAGAAATTCCAATAGACCAACTAATAACCCCAAAAGAACACAACAAAGAACAAATTCTAGCATACGTCTCTACACACAACCCAAACAACCCAGAACTATTCACACAGATAACAAAAAACCTTATCCTCCTCAATCAGAACGAAAACTAAACAACATACTTAAAACAACAAAAATAATAAAAAGCAAACGCCAACCCAGAAACTTAAAACACATCCTAACTTCCTCAAAACTCGTCCCACCACATACTACAAAAGGAGTTACAAAATGCAACAAACCGCGATGTGGAGTATGTGACATAATAATAGAAGGTAACACATACACATTCAAAAACCCAGCACAAACATTCAAAATAAAAAAGGATCTAAATTGCACCTCCAGAAATGTAGTATATGCACTAAGATGCACAACATGCAACAAATCCTACATAGGCGCCACCAAAAATTTTAGCAACAGAGTGGCCTTACATAAGAGCAACATCAAAATTGCAGAAAACAGACACCTCTGTGTTTCAAAACACGTACACACATGCAGTGGAAACAGATTCAAAATAATGTCAATCTTCCATACAGACAATTATTTTTATTTACTTACACAGGAAAAAAACTTCATCACCAGATTCACTCCTGAACTGAACAGAACCTAATACCATCACACAAAAACGTGAAATGCAAGATACACTCGCATGCACATCCATACACATACACATATACACACCCACACATAAACCAGAATCGACACATTAAAACACACACACACGTGCGCGCATACAACCACACACAGACATAACACCCTTATCTCTAATACAACACACTGAACAATACCAAACCTACTTAACCTCGAAACCAACAACACTAGGAAACACCTAGAACCATAGTATAATATCTGTTTCAACACCTCGCTCCCTCCTCAGTCAGTGAAGGAGAACCCCCTCATGACTGAAACAACTATCATCCCTTCTATCATCCCCCTCCCATACTTATACCCCCTCCAATGCCTCCCTCTGGGGAACAAAATCTTCCCTACACTAGGAACCGATCCTGGGTCTGGCCATACCCACATGGGGAGACAAATAAATAGAAACATAAAAAAATCCCCTATTTTAAATACACCCCTCTTTCTAAACAAACACAATATAAGGAATACCCGAAAAGACTAAAACGAAAAATCACAATACTAAAATCCAAGAATCCAAAAAATAAATATCAAAATAGAATGAAAGCACCCCTACCCTTATTGCAGAAGAGCTAATCCCCCCCTCCCCACACATACACATTAGTAACGACCTCGGATCACAGCCGCCTTCCTAAGGAAGCAAATAACCCCAAAATACTATAAAACAATATACGCATTCCCACACCAATAAAAGCAAACACACACACGCACACACACGCGCGCACACACACACAAACAAACACACACATACACACCCTACCCCACCCTAAAGGAAAAAAACATTAGGAGAAAGAGATAGCGACTACAGCCAGGTCAACGGTCTCCCTCACAAGCCTAATAAAAGAGCAATAAAAATTGAGAATGCCAATGAATAATAAACACTTACAAGCCTCCACCCCTTGGAAAAACTTCAAATTAACTACGAAAATCGCCATTTTTACATCTCCAACACATTTGAAAATAATTTCTGACGAGGACGCATCACAGAACGTCTGAAACGCGCGTAAAAACGATTTCAATGACTAAAAACATCATTATAATGATCCAAACATAATTCTCAATGAAAAACCAAGACACGGAATAATAAAATAATGTTAAAAAATACACATTGTTGGTGACTACTCCCTTATTTAAATATACATCTTTCTTTCGTTGGAATTTCTTAACCCATTTTATATATATATATATATATATATATATGTGTGTATGTATATATATATATATATATATATATATAATATTTATTATTATAAAGCATATTTCCATACTTTGTATGAGTACAAACATGTTTATCCTCTAAGCATTTTTTTACCTGACACACAGACAGACATATAGGCACAGAGACAGGGCTCTCCCTTCTTAGTATAGATTTGGTTGTAAAACATTAATCTTGCTTGCTACTGTTTAATGTTCCAATTTTTTGCTTGCTTATTTTGTTTTGTTTTCCAAAACTACAAGTGCATTTTTTGTTAAGGTCGCTTATTCACTTTTTATCGGTAGCTTTTTTTTTTTCGTTTGTTTTATCTAATTTATCTTTACGAATCGCGAAACGATAACCGCAGCTGCCGCCTCCGCAGATAGTGAACAGAAAGGTGACTCCATCGCAATCTCATATCGGAGGACCGCCCGCTGTTTCTCGCTCTGCGGCTGCTTAGTCGACACTCGAAAAATCGACGAGATTCACGAATTGAATATAAAATACAATATTAAGCGTTCACGCGCACACACACGCACACACACACACACAGACATACACACAGCCCATACACATGCATAAATCGAAAAAATAGTAGGATATATAAATAGATGATATTTAGAAGCATGATATGACGCAAGGGTCGGGAGGAAGTGTGATTGAAGAACAGTCTGACCTGCTAAAAATGTATCGGCAGCACCGTTGGCATTATGCAGTATGGGCGTCCCAGGTTATTGCAAATAAGTTTACTCCTTGTCAAAGAAGTGCACATTGCCGGCAACATATCGAAGTCACAAATAGTTTAGACTCTGTAGTGTTTGGTGCCGATAGAAAAAATATCTGTGTAAAAGGATATATTTATATTTAACAAAACTGACACACTATTGCTTTTCTTTATGTGTGTGTTAAAGCTTTTTAAGAATACCCAAATTTCGGATTGGCATCACATTACTTTCTTGATAGATCGATACATACATATATGGTCATATACATACAGTACTGTTTCGCAGCTCACCAGACAGGCAACTACCTCAAGCCAGGAGTGAAACCTGATCGTCTGTACGACAGTCAAGGCTCCTAACCACTACGCTATCGGCGGCTGCGGTGTGAGTCGTGAGTTAAACGATGTTTTGACATCGTCCGAAATACCTAAGCTCGATTTGCTTACACAAGGAGCATCGCTTATACGCAAATGGTAATTCGTGTATCACTTCTCAATATGCTCAACTCAAAACGAGGAGCATTATATTGGTACCGTCGGTTTCAAGCCTAACATAAAGGGGGCCAGTTAATGGTGAATCGTAAATATTTATATTTACAATTTACCATTAACTAATATATATAATTGTACAGAAGGTCAGAAAAACATTGATACCGTCGGTTTCAAGCCTAACATAAGGCGGACCAGTTATTGGTAAATTGTAAATATAAATACTTACAATTAACCATTAACTGGTCCCCTTTATGTTAGGCTTGAAACCGACGGTACCAATGTTTTTCTAGCCTTCTGTACAATTTTAAATAAATAAATATTAAGCTCTTGTATTGAAAAGGTTTTTCTTTATAATCGAGAACTTTGCTGGAATTCTTTCCCAAAAGACAGTATACAAATATATATATATATATATATATATATATATATATATATAAATATATATATATCGATCTATCAAGAAAATAATGTAATCCCTAGCCGAAACTTGGGTTGTAGGTTCGATCCACGGCTGGGAAAAGGTGTATGTCTAGCCGCACTGATGAGTTGTGATACAACGAAACATTAGTGTATGTGGATGACTATATATATATATATATATATATATATATATATATATATATATACATATATATATATACATATATACATATATATATATACATATATATATGTATATATATATGTATGTGGATGACTATATATATATATATATATATATATATATATATATATATATATATATATACACGTCCAGTTAGATGTATGTTTCTCTCGTAGCCGGACTAATTATATCTTTTTATCCAGGTGCATATGCTTGCCATTGTGTGTGTTTGCGTTGCCTGCGTCCCGAGATTAATCCAACAACAAATACGCACAAAGATTACCGTACACAAACGGTCCCAGCCACATAAATCTTGTGCTTTAATTTTCTAATCGTTTTTTTATAAGGATGGGGGCATCCTACCGGATGCCAGACATTCATCCACTATTGCATCCACTTCAACCAATAAATCTTTTTAAAATTCTCACCGTTCCTTTGAGTGCAACTTCTCTTGCAAATTATTTCACTGGGTATATTCGACAGATAGTTTTTCAAATCATTTTTCAAAAGTCCGGTTGGTCCTATAATTATTTTAATGATGGTTGGTTGGTTGGTTGTTTTTGTTTTACGGCATATCAACCCTTTTCAGGTTATTTAATGCCGAATCCAAAGATTTTGAAAAAAAATTTTTATAGGGTCAGAGTTGACCTGGGAGCAATGGTAATTAAAGGGTGGCTCCACGCTCCCCAAAGCCCGCGAGATGGGGCCTCACCACTAGATATAGTTTAAGGTCATATCCAGGACCATTTAATGATGGAGATCTTCCTAAGATTCCAGTTTCTTTTCATATCGTACGTTGTATTTCGTTATATTCTCCCTCTCAGCTCTGTTAAGCATTTTTAGGGAGACTTACTTCAACTAGGGTTGCTACTTTCTTCCTCTTTGTCCCATATTACTATAACAGCATTAACAGTTCCGTGTTCAAGGTACGTAGCTGTAGGAATTTCGTAATGGATGGTGCATGACTTATTGCCAATAGTCGCTTTTTTGTTTTATTTTACTTTTTCAATTTTAATTTTTTAAATTTTTTATTCTCAGAAAACAAGGGGCCCACTACCTGGAGCTAGCACTTGAACTCTCTCTGAGATGCATAGATATTCGAATGTTCCATTAAAGTTCTTTATCTCTCAAACACAGAGTTAGTAAAGAAATTGAGAACATAATTTTCCTCTACCCAATTATATATTAATATACTTGAATGTTCACTCACTTGGATTTAGCCAGACAGGCCTACCCAGGTATGCTTGCATTATTGTATTGATAAGTGCTAACACGTGTTTCAGAATATTGATAGGAGATATTGTCATTTGTGACATCAAACAACTCATCAGAGTCAAATAGATATCACAAGATTGAAAATTACAAATTGCAACCTAAATTAAAAGTAATATGTTCTGAAAGTCTAAATAGACCTTCATTAATCTTAAAATTTTAACCATTTGGAATATATTATAAGGAACATATACTTTAAGGAATATATACAGTGTGTACAAAAAAGTGGTTACCAATAGTTTTATGGATAAACATAAACTGATGCAAATTATTTTAAATAGCAATATTTAATATTAATATCTATTTCCCACGTGTTGCATATATTTTCTTTGTGATAGATATCATTACAAGTAAATCCAACGCAAGGATGATAGAAATCCAGAAACTTGAAAAGAAAAATTAATAAAAGGTGATATCCATAGAAACAACCGCCAAAATATATCGAATGGAAAAAGGTGCCAGGCAGTTATATATATATATATATATATATATATATATATATATATATATATATATATATATATATATATATATATATATTTACTAGCAAAAGTACCCGTCGTTGACTGGGTTAAAAAACAGCCTACAGAAAATGGACTCTGGTTTATATATATTGTAGTATATCTTTCATTTTGGTCTTTTGCTCTTACAAGATTCCAGGACAAAAAATTATCTAATCTGGTGGAGTATCCAGCTTCGTGCAGCTACTTGAGGTAACATTGCTTGAAGAAGATACGCATTTCTCATAAAAACTAATGTAAGTCAGCCATAGTGAGGAGATCTTATTTGGGAGGCGGTAACTATGTGATTGTAAATATTTAGTCAGGGTTTATTTCTAGGGAAATGTATCCTCATGCCAGGTTCTTCTGACAAACCCCCTGTACAGAGAGACCTTAAACACTAGAGTATAGTGTCTAGTAGGCATTTAAGTTCCCTCCAGTAAGCATTCAAATTCTCTCCAGTAGGCATTCAAGTTTTCTCCAGTAGCCATTCAAGTTCTCCCCATATAGAGTTATATATGCATTGTCATATTATTAAAGAAACCGTCTCTGCTTATTTTTGAGGCGCTGTTCAACTTTACAAATATGAATTATTTCACTAATAAGTCATCATTTATTAAGGTTGAAGATCACGCGAGATCGATAATTATAGTATAGGATAATCATAATAGTTGTGTAAATACTCTAAAAGAATTGAACATCTCACCATACTTTCCACTCAATCTTAATAATATAACACGTTTTCCTCCGTCAGAAACATCGCCAATGAACTCTCGGGACTAAAAGAACAAAATAGATTTAACCAACTTGTCGGAATTCTCTTTCTTACTCTCCATAAAAAAAAATCCATTGGTTACGTAATAAACTAACTAGA
Source organism: Euprymna scolopes (assembly GCF_053919585.1). Taxonomy (NCBI): domain Eukaryota; kingdom Metazoa; phylum Mollusca; class Cephalopoda; order Sepiida; family Sepiolidae; genus Euprymna; species Euprymna scolopes. The sequence continues at coordinate 154,104,351 of NC_136482.1, read as the reverse complement.
ATTTTAGATAACAAGTTCTAGAACATCGAAAAGTCGTAGCAGCGATGATCACCAAATACTACAAATCAGTCCAATATTGAGCACGTGGTGCAATGGGGAAAAAGGTGGTTGGTTAATTTTAATGCATCTAAAACCAAGCTTCTGCCTTTACATCATCAATGCTCTGATCCCGTCTGGCATCAATTGAAATGAATAGCTCTCGGCTTGGGGAGGCTTCATGTTTTGACAAGCTTCTTTGTCTGACCTGTACTCTTGATCTGAGATGGAACACGTACATCAAATCCGTTGCCAAGATTGCTGGGAACATGGTGGGGTCGTTCTAGCGCTCCAGTAGATATCTCATCTACATGCATTAGAGCCAAGTACGTCCAAGCATGGAGTACTGTTGCCACAGCTGGGTATGAGCTGCTAGAACCACATTATCCTGCTTTGACAGAGTTCAAAATAGACTTTCTCGCCTAGTCGGGTATACCCCTTTTTTATTTCCTGCAACCTCTTTCCTACAGAGAAGACGTTGCGAACCTGTTTCTGCTTTATCGGTATTTTAACGGCAAGTGCTCGTCTGAGGTCCAATCTATGGTTCCACTTTGCAAAACGTTCATGAAAAACACTCGTCTAACTGAAGCCACCATCAATAATTTCACCCACCCTTTATCTGTACCTAAAACTAGACTCTTTTGTATATAAAAAAAACTACTGAGTTTAACAGAATTTTCTGATTAAGCTAACGAACACTAGCGTTTGTTATTTACAGGTTTAGGATCATTTTTGTCATCTATATTGTAATTCTGAGAACTGTTCTAACGGTAATATTTTTTACTCTTATTCACAATAAACAAGGGATATAACCACTTGGAGATGGGGGAACCCACACATGTCTTCGATGTATTTGTTTCAATTCATGTTGCCTGTATTTTGAATTGGTTAAAGGAATTGAATTTAGTTTTAGTAGCATTTAATGTTACAAACTATTTACGCCCCTATTTCACTACATGTCATATTCTATGGTATATATGAGATATATGTTCATTCTTTTTCACCTCATGTCTATCATAGCTCGCGGTGTCATTCGCAAATATATCCCTCTTAGACAATTTTCTTAGGGGGGGTCATCTATATATATAAAAGCGAAAATGTGTGTATGTATGTATGTATGTGTGTTTGTGGGTTTGTATGTCTCGCAAAAACATTCGACACGGGTCACTAATTTTCACGAGATTGATATCATTTTAAAGCCCGACCCTTCGCCCGACAAATGTCGAAAAATTGGCCAAAAATGTTAATTTTTTCACCCTAAAATCAGCAGTTTTCTACAGGGGGGTCAGCAAAAACCGTCCTCTCATGACAAGTTCGGTTCTATGCATGCGTAAATGACGTCGGAACCTGATTTAGTTTAAAGATTTAAAAAAAAACGACCGAATTTGGTCGACGTTGTCTTAGCTGAGTTGATTAAAGGTCGGCGTCATTGTGAAAAGGTTTTGGGTTCGAATCGTGGTGTGGAATGTCTTTTTTTTCGATTTTTAAAGGTTTAATAATGAAACACGGTGATTTAAACCAGTTTTTTTTGTTGTTTTTTGTGTTTTTGTTTTTCCGATTTTTGCATTTACCATCGTTCGTTTGCTTTACGTTAGTTTCTTGGGGCTGCTTTTTCGATTATTTTTTTAAGTCTTAACATTTTGATTACCCCCCCCCCTAACACACAGACACACCTACAAACACCCGGGCAACGCCGGGTACCGCCCGCTAGTCTAATATATAAAAGGCAAAATGGGCGCAAACGTTTGTGTATGTCCACGAAAGGCTTTTTGGGTGGGCGTTCTCGTGTCGGTTTAATTCCAGCTGGTCCCCCCCCCCCACACACACACATTAAAAAACGACCTTCTGTCTAATTTGCTTTCGTGGGGAAGCAAATAAATACCCCGCCAACTCCCGGACTTCCTGGACGGGATCGAAGTGTAGTATATGCTCTACTTCACTTAAGTAATTAGGTTTGGTCAATGTGGGGGGGGGCTTCATATCAGACAATTGTTATTTATTTGGAAATTGCCAAAGTGTCCCCTTTTTGCGGGAGCTGTTTTTCCCCACCACATTAAAATCTGACCTTGTATCTAATTTGCTTTCGTGGGTAAGCAAATAAGCACCCCGCCAACTCCCGGCCTTCGTCCGGGTAGTATCTGTTCTGTAATTCGTCCTTAGTTAATGTAGAGGAAATCCTTCCTACTGAGACAATTAATATTTATTTGGATACTGTCAGAGTGACCCATTTTGGAAGACAACTGCTTTCCCCCCACATTAAAAACGACCTGCCTAGGAGGTTTAAAAGCGACGCCATTTCTACAAATCATATTTTTTGGTTGACTACGATAAATTTGAACGCTTTATACTTCTGCTCGCGTCATGGAGTAGGGGTAAGACGTCAGATTTTCTTTCACTTTCTTTTCCGCCTTCGCATCACGGGTTCGAGCCTGCCTGCCTGCCTACTACCACTTTTTTACGCCTACAAAACCCAGGCAACGCCGGGTACTAGTTTATAAATATTAGGAATAATAAAAGTATAAGGCACACCTGCATTAATATGATGTTAGTTAGATGTACAGCTTAAACTATATAAAATTAAAATCCAATGTATTTGTACTTTTAGAATAGTGTAGTAAATATTTGTACTTTATGATTGCAACATTTAATTTAATATTTATCTAATAATCATATAAAATTTAATGCAATGTATTTTATGATGTTTAAACTATGTCTACAGAGGTAATATATTGTGAGTTGATACGCGCGATGTTTATTCGTATTTATATTTCAACATGATATTACAGTCCTGGAAACAGAAAACAGGGCGGAAATTTTAAAGTCGAATAGTTCAAGAGAAGAAACTATCAGAGTAGAAGACACCCAAGAGCATATAGAGTGAAGAGGAGAAATGTTATTGCTTGTCGGGTTAGTTAAGGGTATTTACACCGAGAAAGCATAAGTGCTACGAGTTCACCAGAGAAACTTTCATTAAAGTACTTTAAAAACCAGGTACATCGATGCAACAGTGTGGCGATGGGATAGGAGTTGGAGCTTGTTTGATAGTATGAGACAACTTTAGATTTGAGACTCTTTTTTAGATCCTATCTGAGAGAGATAGACTAGTTTTATGTGTCCCATGTTATATATGGCAACAATGCACTATGCATATGCGATGGGTGGTTTTGTAGAGATAAAGGATGCCGTCAGATATGAGTAATTATGTAGCACAGTATGGGAAGCCCACCTTCTTTGAAGATATATTCTCCGGTATTCCTCGGAATATCTTTTGTCGTAATAAGTAACCATTCTGTTGGTGGTTTTATCCCCAGGAAAAAAGAAT
>NC_136482.1:154028493-154098493 GCF_053919585.1 Euprymna scolopes | reverse complement strand
GTATATATATATATATATATGTGTGTGTGTGTGTGTGTGTGTGGAAATATATTTTATTCACTTATATTTCCTTTTTATATATAACGATCCTTATTTAAGAAACTCAATGTAATTACAGAGCATATAATGAATGAATTACAAAATTCTATATTCTATATTTCATGATTTTGACCATCTTACAATTTATTCCTTTCATTCAGTTGACATTTACAATTTTTGGCAGTAATAAGTATTACAGTAAGCATTATTATTATGAACGATTCAATCAAAAACATATCTGTAAAATTATCGAGTTATTACTTAGGATTCACTATTGAAGCTTTGATCCTTATAGAAATGCGAGAAAGTGGATTAACAACTTGGATTGGTAACCTGTGTATTCCAAGTGGTCTCTACTATAAATTCTCGAAGTCTTTCTTAAAAGAATTCTAATAAAAAAGATATCGGGGAAACCGACGCCAACAGTAGAATCGTCTAGACCATAAGACATGAATGAATAAATAGAAATGCAAAAAATAATTGATCTTCAGTTGTGCAGGGAAGATTATTGAGCACGGCTGTTCTGTCCTGTGAGTATTACATAGCACTTAAAACTACAAAACTCACTCATGCACCCGAAAGGGGGCGCTCTCACCACCTAGGTAATAGTAGGCCTGTCCACTGAAAATGACTTTACGCCTGAGATCTTAGCGAGTAAGATGTGTCGAACTGTCAGACTTTTAATAATAAATGAGGTTTTTTTTACAGGAACATTAGAAAAATTAAAAAAGCTTGCATTGAAGAAGAGAAAATTAAGAAACACGATTTATACTGAAAAATTAATTAATCAATTTTAATTTGAAAAAAAGACAAAGAAAAAATGAGAATTGATTAAAAAGGGGAAAGTTTAATGTTGTTGGAAAGAAACAACATTCTGTAAATAAAAAATTTGTATTTTCATGGATTTAAAAGACAAAAATTCGTTTATTATTTATTTATGAAATTGCATTTCAAAAAGAAAATAAAAGAACGCGAGTCGATGTACACTGAAACTGAATTATATTTAACATAAATTAAACATAAAAACAAGAATTATGCATAAAATAAAATACGCATCAAGTGCGCTTGAAAGCCAAATCACAACGTAATATTAGGAAAATAAACAAATATTTTACTTGTTTGAAATTTATAACATAAATATATTTCGGAGCTATACTCCGTCCTCAGTATGCTGTTTCCTTTCTTTTATTTTCCTTTTCTTCTTTCTTGCCAATGTTGTTAAGTTGGAGAAAGAAAAGTCTGTTTGTAAAGATCCGCGCGTTGTATCTCAGCGGTTGTATTTCGAAATGTTGAAACTGTGCGTAGGCAACGCGAGAATAACGTCAAGGGTGTGAATTTCATGTAGAAACGTTGATGTAATTTGATTTGCACTTGAAAACCAAATCATTTCAAATCAAATTCAAGACAAACAGATTTTTCTTTCTCTAACTTTACAACATGGCAAGAAAGGAGGAGAAAAAAAAAGAAAGAAAACAACATACTGAGGATGGAGTATAACTCCGAAAAATATTTATGTTATAAATTTTAAAAAAGTAAAATATTAGTTTATTTCCTAATATTACGTTGTGATTTGGCTTTCAAGCGCACTTGATGCGTACTTCATTTTATTCAAATTAAATCAACGTTTCTATGTAGAACTCACACTTTTGGCGTTAAAGAATTGTGTATGTTTGACGAGTAGTCAATTAAATACTGCAAAAACTAAACCATGATTTATGGAATAAACAGACAATAATTAAACAAACAAATTAACATCGAACGATAAATATTTTAAAAACGAAATCGATTTAAATTCAGAGAAATAATTTCAATACAATTTACTAGTGCGGATATATTTCTGAGTGAAACTTCTAGAAAAATTTGTTTGGTAATTTAGTTAAAAATTGTTTTTTAAATAATAACTTTATTATTTCAGCACGGCCCGCATCCTGCAAGATTACCAAAAACTGATTAATTAATGAATTTCGGGTTTTAATTTAGAATTTGACTAATTAAAAAAATATATGATGAAAAGACAAATCTTTATGATATATTTATCTGTCACGGAAAGAAAATGTCATATTCTAAAAATTACGTAATTTGATATGTTTAAATAAGAAAATCAAATTTTGTAAATATTGCTTTTCGGTCCTGGATATGACCTTAAACTATATCCGATGGTGAGACGCTAGCTTTTTGGGCTTTGGGGAGTGTGGCGCCAACTTTTAATTGCCATTGCTCCCAGATCCACTCTGACCCGGACTGGTAGTACCTGTTAAGGTCCCAACTATGGGTTAAATAGAAACCGACTTAAAAAAAAATATATATACTCTATTAAAAAATTGTTCTTCAAAATCATTGGATTCAGCATTAAATAACCTGAAAAGGGTTGATATGCCGTAAAACAAAAACAACCAAACAACCAAATATTGCTTTTATGAAGGTCACGTGACAACTCAATTCGACTACCAGGATTTTGCTTGTATTTAAAATAAGTAAAACGTTTTATTTCGCTTAAAATCATGATTTTTTTTTTTTAGTTACAAAATAGTTCATTTATGTGATTTTTGGAATATGACATCTTGGTTCTGTGACGATTATAAAGATTTTTTGTATTTTAATTAATTGAAATTCTCGATAAAAACCGAATTTTGTAAATGTTGCTAAACTTGTTGCTCAAAACTATTAAATAAAAATATTTGGGAATAAATATATAAACACTTTTAGTTTTTTTATGGAAATATGTTTGTTTGACTTATAACTTTGAACGAGGTTACATTTTTTTAAGATATCATACAAAAAAAATCCTAAAGAAATAATAAAATTGAAACCATCTTTTTATACAATGGTTTTAATAAAATTTAAGAATTAATATAAAGAAATGAACAAGTTTAAACAGATGTAACTTTATCGTTTCGACTGTTTTTTGTTGTTCTCACGTAATACTCGACGCTAGTTGTTTAGTGAACTGAATAAACGTTTAAAAATAAGTTAAAACACTAAAATCTTATCTAATTTGGTAGATAAGTAAATTATCTTTGCTTTGATGGGGAAAAATCTCTTTTAAAAATTATTTGTGAAACAGTTTTTAAAGCTAAATATATGTTAAACTTTCTGCTAAAAAATTCACTTATAATGTATATATATATATATATATATATAAATCTCCGAAGCAGCAACATGGTAAGCAGCTGATGATCCCCGTTTTCTATTTGCAAAATTTAAGTTAAGGTTTTCTCTTTTCATCCTTATGTAGTTAAATTCTGTTTTAAAATTGAAGACCTTTGCGAAATCGGCTTATGCAAGTGCTAAGTCTATTTCTATTTAATAACTTTAGTTAATGCCTTTTTTTCATCCTTATATAAATGAATTCTCTTTTTTCATTATAAACTTTTTAGAAGTCGGATTAAGTAGGTGCTAAGTCTGCAATAGGTTAAAATTAATTTTTTTCTTTCCGAGAATTTAAACTGCATTATTTTTTTTATTTTTGCATTTTATTTTTTTATTCAAAGCTTCTTTAGACATATATATATAATTTACAAGATAAATAATTCTACATTTTTTTGTTGTAATATAAAGACGAAAAATTGTAACAACTCTCATTTAAAAATCATTGGAAAACGGGCACATTTTTAACTTAAAATTAAAGTCACGTGTTAATTAGTATTAAATACGCTTAAGTTAATATTAAACTTCACAGTATTTTCTCGGCAAAAATATTCCATTTTAATTACATACTTTCAAATTTTAAATAATTTACCTTTCGGAAAATATAATACAATTACCTTTGGACCAGTTTTATGAATCCTGCAGCAATTTCTTGGAGAATATAAACAGAATATAACGACCCTTCATAATAGTGAATGTCGTTGGTCTGTAACCGTAAGACTATGCCTAATATGTCACTCTCAATTGTTACATAATAAAATTTGCCTCAGTTTAGGGGGATCGATTTTTCACTAAGCAAAGAAAAAAAAGGAAGTGTAGTATCAGAACAGATACTACACCTTTCCTCTAGTCAAAAGGTCAAAAGGCAGTAATCAGTGACACTATATTAAAAAGATGCTATCCAAAGGCTCACTGATTACTACAAAAGAATAAGGCTAGAAACACCGCAGACGTAATCTTGTGAATGAAGCGAAAACTAACACGTAGAAAGCAGTGCCCTATATAAATCCTCGTGTCAACTGAGTATTTATATTGTAAAATGTATTTAGTGTCTGGATTTAAAGATGAACAGTTTTTTTTTGTTTTTTTTTGCAAAGCCGACGCACTATAAATGTAACCCGTTACCCGCCTTCTGTAAACATTAACCTATTTCGCTGCCAATATCCCGCGTGGTGTACTGAAACTAGTTCAGCCTTGTCCTGCTCCTTAACGGTAGACAAAAAGAAAGGTGCCGACTTATACTGGAGTTAGTTTAATCGTTCTTGTACTCACAGCCCACTACAAAGAAAATAGCCAACTGCCCCGAGTCGTTCTCTCAGACAACAGAAAGTACGTGCCAAAAAATGGTTTATTTGTCTTTTATTCTTTTATTTTTCATTCTCTGACACCAACTCCTTCCGCATTTTCTTCGAGCAAACTGATTTCGTTTATCCGCTTATGTCTCGTAAAGTGAACGAATGGAATTTATTTCCGACATGTTGCGTTTTTGTTGGCACTCGTGTTTCTGTAAAAAAAAAATGCGGTTGTTTAATAAGCGGGTTTTACGGGTTTGAGAAGATAGAACTTTTACAAAAAGATTGCTACGTGTTTTATTTATTTTTTTTATCTGTAAATTTTATATGTTCCGATATTTATCTCCTTCCCACAAGGAAAATAAAGTAGTACAAGGATCAAAAAGTAGGATCTGAAGAGTCAACACCCTAAAGGAAAGACACTCTAGCCTGCAAAAAATTGCCTGGACAGCCCTGTCAGCATTACCTGGAAGTGACATCTTGCGCGATTAACCATAAACTATAATTTATTAGAGGGGAAAAGTCAAAACCCGAGAGGTTATAAGTTCCTCAAACTGCATAGGACCAAAGTCATATCCCAACTAACAGGATAAAAACCATCTTAAAAGTGACCTACACTCTACTGATGGAGTCGAAGGAAGAAGCCCTGATGTTCCCAACCACGTAAAATACGGTGATATCGTCTGTCTGCTTGTGTTCAGACGCTCTTTATTAAATTACTTTGTTAACTTTTGGTTTATAGACTTGAAAGTTGATGCATAAGGCGGGTGAATTTGTGGAACAAATTCGATTCGGTGTTTAGTTGGTAAAATAACTGCTTAGGAGTTAAAATTGAAAATAAATGGAGTTTAGCAGACTTGCGCATGCATAAATATATATTTACCTTTTTTTAGGCGTGTAGACTTAGTTCACATAGTAACGAGTAACAGACTCTACATTGATAAGGATGTTTAGCATCAAAATATATCTGATATAAGCATATAAATTTGTTTATATATTTAAAAAAAATGCATTGTTTTCAGTTTTCAAAACGTATTCATTTATATACGTCATTATTTTCAATTTTCAACTAACACAACGCTAAAAGAAGGTAAAGAAGAAAAAAAATTCTTTCCTTATATATATATAACTAGCCTGGGTACCTGGCGTTGCCCGGGTCTTTTGAGGTGTTTTGAGCAAACAAGAAGCATGACGTCTTTGCCGTTGCGTCCATCGTCAAACAGGAAGTGGCGAAGGTTTAAATTAAGGCTAGTCAATCGAGAAGAGAGGATGACTTTAGAAATATCGGAGAAAAAAGCGACCCCTCCCTGTATAAAAGTGCCAAGTTGAGGGCGAAGGAATTAATGTTTTTAGCCAATTCTTCGATATTTGTCGTCCGAAGGGTCAAACTTCAAAACGATACCTTGTGAAAATCTGTCGCCTCTGTCGAAAGTTTTAGATATACATACATACATACATACATACATTTAAACAGACAAGTTATATTTATATTATAAAAGAACATGTTTCCATTAGACAAAAGCAAACCTTAACTGAAAGATCGACTGCGTTATAAGCGAAAACAAAGGAAAATAACGCTAAAAGAGTAGGGCTGTCCCTCGTGTGGGCAGACAGAATGGAAGATTATTTTCCTGTGACCATAAATATTCTAATGGATATTGTTTCTTTCCCCCAGAGAATATTTCGAGCACAAATAAAAAGGAACTCAATCATTTTCGTCATCGATTCCTAATTTGCTCTCAAAACGAAACGCTCGAACCTGTTTTGCAAAACTGGAGCTTAAAGATACATAGCTACACATGGAAGTTGCTGAAGAATCCAAAAGTCTTCTCATTATCAATACCCACAAGGAATTATTTCAATTCTATCGTTTCTTATTTGCTATGTTTCTGAATTTTCTTTGTTTGGATTTTATTTTTTAAATGCTCTTCTGTACTCCATCTTTCAATTCTTTTCATATTAATGCTCTAGCATGTACTGAAAGTTTTTTTTTGTTGTTTTTTTTTAGAACTGCACACCTGTGGAATTCTCTTCCGTTTGCCTTCTTTCCAACTGACTACAATTTGGTCGTCTTCAAGTCCAACTTAAAAAAGTTCTTGATGGGCCGTTCCCCTTAAGTAATCCAATTTACCAAGTGTCCACTACTAGCGATTACTACGATATTGTCCCATTGACTAATGTACACTCTTTAACCCTTATCATCGAGCGGTCTCTGGGCCTTGATAAGTGGTGACTCCTATGCGAAGAGAGAAAAGAAAAGAAACACATTTTTTCACAGAATTAAATAACACACTGGAGATCCACTAATATTCAGTATACCGGAAGATATGTTCTCAAAACGAAACGGTCGAACTTGTTTTGTAAAACTGGAGCTTACAGATACATAGCTACAAATGGAAGTTTCTGAAGAATCCAAAAGTCTTCTCTCTATCGATGACCACAAGGAATTATTTCAGTTTTACCGTTTCTCGTTTGTCAACCATACTGTAGAAAAGTTTTGTTCATGGAATTTGCGTTTAGATTTAAGCAGACATAGAAAGTGGAGAAAATTTGTTGATAGCCATTGTAGTAAGACTAGTTTTTTTTTGTGTGTGTGTGAAACTTTAGCAGTGAGGGGGCATAGATTTAAGCTCAGACGAGTACTTGCCATGAAAATAACGATAGAGCAGAGAAAAGAGGTTGCAGAAAAGAAAAAAAAAGGGCGCCATTTACTAGGTTTCCCAGTCGGTTTTAAACTTTGTCACGGCAGAACTACTGTGAACTAAACAACCTGAATCTTAGACTGTTGTGAAAACTGTCAATTTACAAGCTCTAACTTTTTTTTTTACTTTTTGCGTTTTTGCATTTATCTATCGGTGATCAATTTGCTAGGCAACCTGCTTCCAAAGACAATAATAAACAACTTGCTCTTCTGGTTCGCAGAAGATATGGGTGTGAACCCATTAATGGAAGCAAACATATTTTCAATTTTTCGAAAACTGTTCTTACAGAAATTGAAAATAGAGTTCTGTTGTATTCTCCCAACGAGTATAAATAAAGAGAGAACATTTTCTGCCTTTGAAGTTTTGTTCTCCCAACTTAGACATAATGTTCCGAATTCCCCGGAAAAAAATTATGGGATGAAATCTAGTTTAGTTCCCTTAGCTCACCGATACAGTAACACACCTGTTGATTATAGCAACTTTGTCTGGAACATAACGCAATTTAAAACTATGAAAGCGTTAAAGTCCAATACTGATATTTATATGTGCAAACCAGACAAAGGTGCAGGAGTGGTGATTTTGGACAAATCGGACTACGTTGAGAAAATGGCAGTTATTCTCAATGATGTTTCGTAATTCCGTAAACTCGGCCCCGTCGAGTTGACGGATAATACTTGCAAGAACGAGGCTAAAATGCAAAGATGTCTACTTGCATTATTTAACAAGAATGTTTTTTGCAAGGATGTCTATGAGAGGATCTGACCCTCTGGGTCACAACGTCCCAAAATGTATGGTCTCCCCAAAATCCATAAGCAAGGTGTTCCACTGATACCTATTTTATCAATGGTTGGTTCGGCCCAACATTCTTTGGCTCAGTGGCTTGTGGAAATTCTGCAACCTGTGCACGAATTATATACCACGCACTGCATCCCAGATTTTTTCGGTTCGTTGACTGTGTACGTGGGTGGGATTCAAATGCAGAGGCATCTTTTATGTGCTCATTTGATGTCTCTAGTCTCTTTACCAACATACCATTGGATGAGACTATACGTATATGTACCGACGCGCTCTATGATGGTCGCCTGACTGCTCCACGGTTTTCTAAAGAGATTCTTATTGAACTCATTTTAATGTGCACAAAATCTGTGGAGTTTAGTTTTTGTGGTATTATGTACTGTCAGGTCGACGGGGTTTCAGTGGTGAGTCCGTTGGCCCCAACTTTAGCGGATATTTTCGTCGGGTACCATGAATCCGTTCTGTTCAATTCCATATTATAACCGACTGCATATTTCAGATATGTTGACAACACTTTTGCTATTTTTCCATCGCAAGGTGAAGCGTCGATATTTTTTAATAGGTTGAATTTTTTGCATAGGGCTCTTAAGTTCACTATGGAAAGTGAGAAGGAAAATTCGCTTCCCTTCTTGGATGTTCTTGTCGAACGTTCAAGGGGAGGGATCTTTCTCACTACAATTTATAGAAAGCCGACATTTACTTGCCTATATGTGAACTAGTTGTCTTTCGTACCAAAACCACGTAAGGTCGGCTTAATTAATACTTTGGTACATAGAGCCCTCATGATTAGTTTGCCTAACAGTTTAGATGCCGAACTCTATAAGATCAGGGAAATATTCATCAATAATGGTTATCCTGTTGACCTTATTGATGACTGTATTTTCAAAAAAGGTTGCAGTTTTTAAATCCCCTAAAATGTTTGGACCCTTGAAATGCTCGGTTTATTTAAAATTACCGTGGATTGGGGAAAAGAATAACATACTTTCCAAACAGATTCGCAGAAGTATTTATGACTGCTTTTATTCTGTGTCCTTGCGTTTGGTATATACTACGAGACCTGCTTTTCTGTCTTTTCGCAAGGATAGTTTGCCTTACATCCAAAATAGCAATATTGTATATCAATTCAAATGCCAGTGCGATGCTGGTTATGTTGGGCGAACATAAATTGCATCTTTTGACTCGTATAAACCAGCATGTTCTATCAAAAATCAGACAAGGGAGGATGGGGTCTGGTGGTCTCCCTCCTTCTGCAGCCTTGGATTCTGCTATTGGCCAGCGTTTGGTTGACAACCCATGCTGTGCCGATAGATATAAAATAGAATGGTTCGAGGTGCTACATAGAGCGGACTCCAGAAACCATTTGAAGATTTTTTGAGTCTGTCTCTATTGCGGTGCGGCAACCTTTGTGCCGGCAAAAGGAAACATCAAGCGCATTGTTTCTCTTTGGGGAACTTTGAATTTTTCCCCCTGTTTTTTTTTTTCTTCCCTCGTTGTGCCAATATTTTAATCGTTTGTAAACGTTAATAAATTTATTTTAGTGTCCCCGTACTTTTGGCACATTCAATAATTCCCCATTAGAACTCTTTATTTTCGACATAATATTATTTTGTACTCTATCGATTTTCTCCTGATGAGATGATAGCTGAAAGAGCTTTTCAGAAACTGCCGCCTATTTTATTCAAAACTGTATATAAACTCTAACTTCTGTAGAAATCCTTGATGAATATGTCGTAGTTTTATATTGGAGATTATTTTTTAAGCTAAACAGTAACAACAGTAATACCACCGCGTTCTTCTTAAAACAAAAACACTAGAAACTCAAACATGACAAGTAATATTTTCTATTCTAACGATCTGAGTTTCTTACAGAAGGTAATTTAAGTTTCTCAAGTAAGATGGACAAATGTGCGATATTCAATGTACGCAGTAGTTTAAACGACGCTAAGTAGATCTCGCGGAAGTTATCGCATGGTGAACATCGAACATTTTTGCGTGTCTATTGCAGTTCGGTAACAGCTGAGACTAGTCGGTAAAATGTAGCATATGTCAGTGCACAGATTACGTAACCACTTTTTTTTGTTTGTTTTATGGTGAATTGATCACTGAAATAAGATCAACACTGGGAGAGGGCAGTGCAAAGCATATAAAGATGATATTATGCATACCATTGCCCAAGTTAGAAATTTTATCCTATAGGCGTGTGACTTGGCGAAATATAATCTGGAATCATATTGTGTTGCCGTCGAGGAGGGGAGGAAAGCGTCGGTTATATAGTAAGACAATTCAGATAATTGAAGACAATAAAACGGTTCAGTAATTCGTCAGAGACCCCTAGCAAGAAAGATGAAATATTCAGCAAAATGAGGGTCATGACGTTAGAGTGATATTTAACAGAATGACTAAGAAGAGTGACTTGCATTTTGAGATATTGAAGGAAATAATACAGCCGAGAAGATACTGTTACTAGTTATTTGATATTTAGATCATATACTTTACTTGAAGAATACCCGTCCTAGGACGAGTAAAATTAATACCTGAAAGCAAACAGATTTTCACGACTTTTATGTCCTCGCAAGAAGATTAAAATCAATATATACTAGTTCCAAACCTTCTGCCTAAAATCCTTATTTAAAATCTTGAAATTCAGGGTGTTTGATTTCCATGAATCAAATTTAATGCAAATGTTTCGGCCGATGTAACCTTCGATATTCTTCTGGTGTATCTTGTCGAACTCGGGAATGTTTCTGTCGAACTCGGGAATTTGTGAACGAAATTTCGAACGGAATCCTATATCTATTTCACGAGGGTAGCATGCTCTCGTTCCGTCGGCCATTACTTGATAGAGGTCCTAAGCAATTCGCAATTTTATTTTTCGGTCGCTTACACTGAGAATTGAACCTTTAACCTTAATGAGAATATTACTTTTACAAATGAGTTGTGAAAATGACATTCAAAATAAGAACAGTAGTCCGATGAATCCAAATAATACGAATAACCAATCCTCATCTCAAAAAAAAATCACAAACACAAATATGATGCATTTGAATGTTCATATGGGAGCTTATGTCGATAGTATACCTAAAACCATCTGAAATACTATAAAGAAACTGAAATCTCGGGAATATTCCTTAACTGATGTCTAATAGCTATTATTTAAATTTCGGAAAAGTTAAAGGTTTTATCATTTTCGTGAAGGGCTTCTACCCTCTTTCAGCTCCTTTGTTCAAATATAACTTAAACTAAATATAGTCCAATGTTGTACCTATTACGCCTGGTTGCTGTATTCTAAATTTCCAAATGTTCGGTTAATTAGTTTAAGAGTGAATTGTGTATATAGAAAATATTTAAAAAATACAAAAATGCTTAATTTATGTAAATAGCGTTTATACAGGTAGAAACAGAAGTAACGGTCAAAACGTATTTAAAAATTTATTGATGTTTAGGCAATAAATTATTAAATGCATTTGAATCAAATATAGCTGATAAAAACTTAAATGCACATGGGACAAAAGATGCGAAGAGTCACAGTTTCGTATGCTGACTTTTGTGTAAACAATTTATAGCAGCACTTTCAAAAGCATTGGTTACCAAGATCTTGGTTATTATCCATCTTTTTTTTTTTATTATTTTCTGATCGTTTTGTTTTTGGTGAGAATAGAGAATAACAGACACTTCAACCGAGAAATCTTTTACAAAATTCTAACCTGTAACAGAGCGCAGACACACGTCTGCAAATGCATACGAAATGCGGTATGACGTCACTGTAAGGAAAATGACTATAAAAAGTGAAGAGAACTTTAGAGAATACGATCGAGTAAGAAGCCTCATAGCCGTAACCAGAAGTCACGCGTGGCGGGGGAATGAGGAAATAAATGCCGCTATTACGAAAAATTGAGTTCAATTATTCCTTGTTCTTGTTCTCTTTTGCGACGTAGACTACATACAACGTGTGGGTCCCGTATGCAAACGTATGAGCTACATTACACATCCCTTTAAATAAAATTTTCTATATTTTTCTTGCACTTGGTTCACCGATTATATATATATTGCTTAAATCCTTTTTCATGAGTCTGATCGTTCCTACATGGTGGAATGATAAAATTGTTGTCATAGAAAAGACATGATTCCATTTTCGTTTGATAAAAACCGGTTTACTTCTCTTCTTTTTTTTTTTTTCAGATCATCTACGAGTTGATCAGTTGTGCACAAGTTCCAAGAGCGATAGGAACGTTTTACCATGTCTGAAAATGACATAGTGTTCACCGAGCGAGATCGGAGATGCGCAACTGCACAACTCATCCTCTCTACGATCCAAGTTATGACAACAGGACCATTGCCAGCACTTTTAAAATGCATCACTGGATTGCCACAAATAACAGACGTGCCCAGGATGATAAAAACAAAGTTTCCGGCCACGCTTATAATATTTGGTGTGGTTTCAAGCGAAGGCCACATCATGCCACCTCTTCGAAGTCGGCTTGAAAGTCAACACCAGAGTGCATCTGGATGTGCTGAAAAGTTTTGTGACCCCCTAGTGCAATCAGATAGGTTGGCAGACCCTGGATGTGGCAGCAGAACTCTGCGCCAGCCCACAAGTCTAAAGATATCAAAGCTTGGCTTCAAAAGGAGTGCTACGACTTTGTACCCTTCTCTCACTGGGCCCTCCTACCTTGACATGAACCCGCTGGACTACTTCGTTCGGTCATACGTCAAGAACATCACCAACATGACCTCCCACAACAGCAAAGCTAACCTGATCGCGGCCATTCGCAGAGTATCCCACCGGCGCTTGTGAAATAGGCATGTTCCCAGTTCCGGACCCGTATTGAGGCTGAAGGTAGCTACATTGAATGTATGTCAGCTCTACTACATATTCAAGTTATCTGAATTGATTTTTCTCAATAAAAGTTTTAAAATAAAGTTGTAGTGTTGTTTTTTTTTAGGGCGACACTTTATCGTTCCACCCATTATAATTACTGGAATGATGGAGCCATTGAACTCATGGGTTTCCGGGATACGCTCTGCAATGGGCAAAAGTAATGTGTTACTTCTAACTCCTATATAATCGACCTTCTCTCTTTTCGTCACCACATTTGGCATCAATTTTTTTTTTTACATAGGCATCACCACATTATCAAGGCCAAGAGGCCACTCAAGGATAAGGGTTAAAGAGTGTACAGTAGAAATTGGACAATATAGTAATCATTAGTGATGAAAATTTGGTAAATTTGATAACTTATATGGAACGGCTCATCAAGAACTTATTTACGTTAGACTTGAACACAACCATATTGTAGACAGCCGGAAAGCAGGAAAACGGAAGACGATTCCACAGGCGTGCAGTTCTAAGAAAGAAGCTTTGTTCATGGAATCTACGTTTAGGTTTAGGCACAGATAAAGAGTGGGGGGAATTATTGATAGTGTTTACAGCTAGACGAGTGTTTCTTTTTCCCCTACAGTTGAAATGAATGGCTTTTTCCTTGGAGAAGCCTCTTGTTTGGATAATCCCATGGAACTAGAATGCAACTCCAGATATGGCAGAGAAGTATTCAATCCGTCGTTAAGCTTGCTAGGAAAATAGTTTAATCATTTTAATGCCCAGAAAGTTTTGGTGAATTCTAATGCAATATGTCAGATATGTCGTAAGAGGGAATACTGCTACCACATCTGGAGAAGTGTCAGCCTTTCTTGCATGGACAGACTACAAACTCGACTTTACACTCTGATGGCGGTGATATCTTCTTTTAACTGCAATCCTCTTTATGACAGGCGTTGCTAGCATTTTCTACTGCACTATTAATTCTATGTAAGTTGCCTCAACTTAACTCCAGTCTTTGTTTCCTCCTTGTCAAACAGTGGAGCAAATTACTCGTTTTCTGTTTGGGGAAATTTTTCAGTTATATACCATTTTTGTGTTCCCCTAGGAATATTAAAATAAAAATATGATACAAAACCTTAAGTATAGAAGTGTTCTAATGTTACATGATTTGCTTCTAGAAAATGAATAAAATTTACAACTTAAGCTTAAGTGATCTTGAAAATAAACAGCAATTTAAGTCACTGTTTAATTGATGACTATAAACTATAGATTAAAATCGATACACATGTGAATTTTCCAATGGGAAGTTGTACCCATATTATGTTGTATAAAACTCTTTAAAAGGCACGAAAAGAAACTAAAATTTGAGTAGTATTTATTAACAGAGACCCGACGGTGCCCGGGATCCAATAATGATCAACGAATATTTCACATTCCCATATTTTTATTGTCAATTTTTCAATCAAATCGATTGATTGATTGATTGATTGATTGATTGCTCTAGTTGGGAACCCATCGCGGTACACCGGGAGGAAGCTTCACATATCTGCTCGCAGTGACTTAGTCCACAATACATTGTAGGCCACATGGCACTGTAAGGGGTCTACTGTTCATTTTATGAAATTATTTTTATATATAATGGCTTGAATTAATGTTTAAAACGCAAAAGTCAAGTACCATGATGCAGTTGTTCTCTAAACAGAAACATGCATTTCGAACGCGCCCCTGTCATATCAAAGAAACTTTGTTGATTTTATATCTCGGGCCTTTCCGCTTGTGTGGGAATAAAATTTCCTAAATGCACTTGTGATGTAAGGTGTTAATTTTGGTCAAAATCGCATGTTTCTCCTTTCATCGGATTATTTCGATTATCGATTATCGATACTTATCGAAGATATTCCGATACAAAACTTATCTAAGAACATTGCTAGGCACACATAGTACATGCGGGTATAATTTTATGAAAAGCAGCCCGATCGTTTTCGAGTCCATAGTGAACTCTCTCTCTCTCACTCACTCACTCACTCACTCACTTTCACACATGAATGAATTAATTATTTCCACATTTTTAATTCATTATTTCCACATCTTTTAAGTCTGTGCGTATTTTAACGGAACATTCTTCCAAGCTAAAGTTAAATATTTGCTCACTGCAAACCAAGTTCCTTTTGTCTAATAGTAGAGATGTCTAATAACAAGTGTATGCATTTAATAAAAATAAAATCAGAGGTATCGAATTTTCAGAGTTTCCACTCTTTTCATCCTTTATGCATAAAAACAAATGAATCTAAGTGTAGACTGACAGCTGTGTTGCAAAATTCATAATGGTTAGTGAATTAGTTTAGAGATAAACGATGCACACATAAATTTATTAACATATATATACACACGCACACAATGTAGAATGGCGTGCACACGGAATGGGTGGATAAGCGTGTAAACAAACTAGTTACAAAATTTCATACAGAGATATGAAGAACTGATATTTACGAGTATATTCTATATAAACTGCGTCAATCGCTTTATTGCAGATTAGTAAAATATCAATATTTCAATAAATATACGTCACAACATAATGAAAATTATATCATCAAACGACTCCTTTAAGGTTAGTTATTTCCCAAAGTTTTTATTCAAATTCATGCGATATTCACGAAGTTATGACATTTTATTCTTTATCGTGGAATTTCTACTTTATTGCAGATCTCTTAAAATGTTGTTTTAAGGCAAAATACAATGTCTTATCATGCGAACTTTATTTTTTATTATATTTTTCCGTCAAAGAATAATGAGAACAAGTACATCGTAAGTGCTAAGTTTCAAATAAATGATTTATTTATCGACATATCCACCATTTTTTTAAATAACTTAAAACAATTTTTGTCCCCTGGGGAAGTCAATTCTTTGATCTCAAAAAGGAGTTATGGCTCTAGCAATATCAACTATGATCTCCACAAGACATCCTTTGAAGTAAATTGCTCTCCTCCCTCATAAATTCCTCTTTTTAATATTGACCAGAGATATTCAATGGGGTTATGGTCTGGAGAACACAGTGGTCAGGTTATGAGAGTTTCTCCAAAGAAGCCCATAGATTCAAGGAAGGCTTCAGTCGCCTTAAAAGAATGAGATGGTGCATTGTCATGCATAAAAATCATCTGAAAGCGACGTGACAATGGTAGGTCATCTAGCCATGATGACAAATGTTTATCCAAAAAGGCCGTGTACGTATTGCTGGTAAGTTTTACACCCTCTGGAACTCGGAATGGTCCAACCAACTTATTACTAATGATTCTTGCCCAAAACATGATCCCTCCACCTCCTCGTTTGCGATGAACTCTATAAGGGGTTGGAGTTCCGTTCGAGTTCCAAATTTTGGCCCATCCATCCGGACCGTCAAGAATAGTACGGGCACGGGTCTCATCTATAAATATGACACGTTAGAAATCCATTTTCATGTAATTCTGTGCCCAAGCCTTTCGTTTTCCCCTATGTTGTTTGCTCAATGGAGGCCTTGGAATAGTTTATATGTTCCTTGCCATCTCATTCAACACATTACATCAGGTCTGTCTTGATCTTGGAGCAATTCCAGGTCCTACAAAAATGGAAGCACTGGTGCTGTTTGGGTTTCGGTTGACTTCCCTTACGAATTTTCCGAATATCACGATGTAAAAGGTTTCTCCTGGTACCCTTATCCTTTCTGGATTTGGTGTTGGGTTGTTCACGAATGAAGCCAAAGTTCTTGGATCCCTTTCAACCGTTAATCGCTCCCTTTTGACATTATAAAAGACCTGCAATTAAGCGATACACAGCATAAATTACTTGCTAATAAATAAAATGTCATAACGTGAATATTGCATGGATTTGAATAAAATTTTTGGGAAATAACAAACCTTGAAACAGTCATTTGGTGATACAATTGTCATTTTTGTGTGATGTATATTTAGTGACATATAATTATTTTACTAATCTGCAATAAAGCGATTGACACAGTTTATATATATATATATGTGTGTGTGTGTGTGTGTGTGTGTGTGTGTGTGTGTGTGTGCGTGCGTGTGTGTGTGCGTGAGTTTGTGTGTGTGTGTGCAGTCAGCCCCAACCCTATTCAGGTTTTAACCGGCTTCCTCCGAAAGAGGAAGTTTCATGGGAGTATGAAATTCACAAGCGGTCCCCAGTCACATGTATATACCCGTTAGGGGAGATGACGAAGTTAGGTTTTTACAACTCTTGTAGGGAGGTGTCGACATCCTCCGACATACAGCACCTGGACTTCCCAAATTGGTCACCCATTTTAGTAATGACCAGGCTCAACGTTGCTTAACTTTGGTGATCTGACAGGAACCGCTGTGTCAACGTCATTATGCCGTATTTGTGTGTGTGTGTGTGTGCGCGCGCGTGTGTGTATCCCTCCTGGATAGGGTTCAAAAGAGAGTCGCCCACCTGATAGGTTTTGAACTCCTATCTAAGCTTTAGCCTCTGTCCCATCGATAAAATTTTGCATCCCTCTACTTTTTCTACAAGTATTTTAATGGTGAATGCTCTGACGAACTACAATCACTTGTACCCCTTCTTCGTAAATACTTCCGACAAATCCAAACAGCAGTTAAATCCCACCCTTACACCGTAGAGATCCATAGGTGTAAGAAAGACTTCTACTCCAATAGTTTATTCCCCAGAACTGCTGGACTTAGGAACACCATTCCGGTATTCTGCTTTCCCAACTGTACTGACATGCAGAAGTTCAAGTGCAGTGTGAACAGACATCTTGCTGCTCATCTCCTTTCATAACTTCCCTGCAACTTATGTTTCCAATAGTAGTCCGTTACTTCAAAGTGGCACTGCGCCTTGTTTGGGGTGAAAATTGAATTATATATATATATATATATATATATATATATATATATATATACATATATATATATATATATATATATATATATATATATATATATATATATACATGAAGATTTACTTCAATGAAGATTCCCGAAAGGATGAAACATTACTCTCTGTAGGTATTTAATTATTAAAGTAAATAATTATATATATATATATATATATATATATATATATATATATATATATATATACTAGCAAAGTACCCGTGGTTGACTGAGTTCAAAAAGAGCCTACAGAAAATGGACTCTGGTTTATGAAAGTATGATAGGTTATGAAAAGGAAGGGTTGTAAAGAGATAGCTGCGAATTTGGGGATATCAAAACCAAAGCAAAATATGATGAAAGTAAAAATAAAATACATAAACCCCATAATTTATTATACCATACCTGTTCACACTGAAAAACTTATCACAATACTCTGTGGATCTATATTAAAAAAAAACTTGTTAAACTTTGTGACATATTTCCATTCTATGGAGGTCAGGCGCGAACGAGCACCCCATAATTTTATTATACCATATTTCTTCAAACTGAAACATAATTATCAAAGTATACTTACGCAGATAGATCTGAAAAGTCTTTATTAAAGTGTGTGTCTATTTACATTCTATGGAGGCCAAGCGCGAACGCAGACCCCACAATCCCTATTTAAGTTAAAACATACTTATCAAAGTATTCTTATGTACATCTATATCAAAAACACTTGTACACTTTTCTTCTAAAATTTTTAAATTTTTATTTCCATACTTTGTGGACCAGGCGCGTTCGCAGACCCCACAATTTTAATGAATCATCAGTATGCCAGATCAAACATACCTATTCCTGTGTCTCAATACATCTTCTATCATTATATGTGATCAGTTTTCTATAATAGTCAGCCATATAGGAGCCTATTCGTGACCGGACACACACACAGACGCTTAGCTATATATATATATATATATATATATATATATGTGTGTGTGTGTGTGTGTGTGTGTGTGTGTGTGTTATATGTATCTAGGAATCGAACCCTGGACCTTTTTGTTTGGATAATTCAGCCAAAAATGGCTGACCCATCGTAATGAAACTATTGGTACGTTTTGGAAATATGTAACGTATAGTTTTAAATAAATATATACTTAACGTTATATATAGAGATTTAATTTTCTTTTTTTCCTGTATATAAAAAAAAACTTTCTTATACAATTTTCCTGGTTTCTTTAAATCAATGACGCCGTATTGATGAAATCAGTTGTATAAGATAAGAATAATAACAGATAAGTTCAATTTGTTTTGCATTGTTTTTGTCACTAAGTTTTGTACTGATTGATGTTTTGATAAACAATATCTTGCTGTCACAGGGTGATATGTGAAAGAAATAAACAAAAACTGTGGAATTATTTAAAGTAAAAACATGTTTACATCTTCATCATCAACCCCAATGCTAAATATGTTTAAAACTTATAAATTAGACACATAAAAATAGATTATTTGATGTATTACCAAGAAAAAATGGCGGAAGATTTGAGACAATAGGTCATTGGATAAACTCTATTTAATCAAAAAAAGTTATTAAAAAAATTGAAAAAAAAATAATAAAATGTAAACGTCTTCATTATTTAACTGTAGCATTAAGATTTATTCAACAACAACAAATCATAGTTAATTAATAAAATTTCCTATTTGAAAATCAATATGCAAATATCACCGGGTGTTCTGTTGGTTTGGCAGGCTATGATTAGTGCAAGGCGTTTCCCCTAAGTAGTGGCGATTAACATTAAGATGACTTTACGGCGTTTAATGATTTGCAAATAATAAACTAATTACTTAACTTTAATAATCTTTATAGCTGTATTTAATGAAGGGTGAAATTGTGAATGCAGTACTTCAGTTTCTAAACTTTTGTAGATGAGGATTGATTATTCGTATTATTTGGATTCTTCGGACTACTGTTCTCATCTTAAGTAGTATTATCTCAACGTTTCGGCAGATGTAATCCCCGACCTTCTTTAGATGTATCTTGCCAAACCCTAGAATGTTTCTGTCGAACTCGGTAATCTTTTCGTCGAACTCGGAAATATAGACAGAATTTCGAACGGAATCTTTTATTTAATCCACAGTGGTGGCATGTTCTTGTTTCGTCAGCTATGAGTCCGAAGTAATTCGCAATTGTATTTTGAGTGCGCCTCGCACAGAGGATTGAATCTTCACCCTCCAGAAGAGTGTAACTTACAACTGAATGTTACTAATTAATCTATCCATATGCCATGGGTCCTTGCGGAAAGTCCGAGGTGACATCGACTGAAACGTTGAGAAAATAACACTCAATATGAGAACAGTAATCCGAAGAATCCAAATAATAAGCTTCAGTTATTTTTTTTTTATTTTACAAATTTGTAACTTTATTATTTGTTTGTAGAGGTCAAAACCGGACATTATTTTTATAACTAGTCCTGAAGAATCTCTTTTTGTTCACGTTAATATTATATCGTCATTAAACAATTTAAGACTGTGAATAGTGTGCAAATGTTTAATTTTAGCTTGTAAGAATGTTACGTTAAAATGCGCCCGGATTTGAAAGATGCAGAATTAATTCATTCATTCCTTGATATTAAAAATGCAAAGTGTAGTTTTAAAGTCAGTATTTTCATTTTGTCGACAAATGCATTCCTTTTTTTACGCTATGCCATCCACTATTTTTAAATGGCGTCGAGTTTTTACGTAAATCATTCCTGATCATACTTCTAAGAGCAAACTATAGTATATGTTCTTATACTATGGTTTGAAGCAGCAATTGAAGTACATATTTCCACGCGGAAGTTCTATAGCATACACCACTCTCCCTAATGGCTCACTTCAACTTGTCCAACTGCCAACACTCAAAGGCAGCATGCATTCCGCAGACTTATTCGAAATAAGTCCATTATTATAAATAGACAAAAGTATACAGAAGCGAGAAGTAATTGTAAGAGTAAATATTCAGGGGGAAGTAATCGCAAATGGTACTGTCACATGCCGCTAGGTGTTGAGATATATAAATCAATTTTTAATTCATTTAAAAAGAAAATAAAACTTTGTTATATATGGGTCGTGGAATTGCATTTATCTGCAAAAAATCTAGCTAATTTGCATATTCTTTAAAACATTCATTTTAATTAATTTCCTATTAGTTTTTTTCGGTTTTATTCTGAAATGACCATATTTAGTTAACTATTACGTGTAATCATATTCATGCAGATATTCTACATGATGTATACTTGCGTAATATTTGCGCAAAAGATTTATAGGAAGCACAAATCTCTTTCTTTATATATTTATGTATGCGTATATATATATATATGTGTGTGTGTGTGTGTGCATGTGTGTGTGTTAAATATTTTGCTTACCAAACTCTCTGTCAGTTTTTGGTCTACAGACATGAGACTTAATATATAAGTTATTCGGACCCATGCGAAACATTATATTTGGGTTTTAACCGGAGGAAATCGGTGCAAAAGAAAAAGGAATTCGCCAGGTGAAGGTCGAACGGCGACATTAGGAATATGCATGCGTAACGTAATAGTTATTAATTCATGTTTTAATTTTTAGCCTTACAACAAGAATATGTTCGTAGCTCAAGCATTAACGTCAAAGGAAAAAGTAAATCATAAGCTAAACGTTTTGATTCTCGGTAGAGGCGCGCGAGTCATTTTTATTTTTTAACTTTTTAAATCATTGCTATATATTGGGTTCAGTATAATATAATAATAAATACAAAATCTGAATTAATCAAATTATCATATTAAGCGTATTTTACAACCGGGCAATGCCGAGTGGCCTGCTAGTAGTACATAAAACAAATCAAATTAAAAATAACGTTCAATAAGTTAAATGGCCCGGGGGATCAAAGATCCAATCTAGTGGGCATCCCTCCTTAGAGACTGTCCCGCAGGAGCTCAGATTCCTTTACAAACCGAAGTGGAACGGGCAGTCTATTAACTAGACGGAGTTGGGAGGGTCCTACTAACCACTTTTATATTTTTTCCTCTCCCGCCCTCGACATAAATGAATTATTGTAGTACCTTTATTGTTATCTTTTTTTTTTTTTTTTTTTTGCCGTTAATAAAAATTGAGTGCTAAGTAGGATGTCCCCCAGTACGAAAGGGTGAATACGGTGTCATGGTGAAAGAAGATACTAGCTAAGATAAACTTTTGTTTAGTTCTGGAGTGACAAGGATGACCAACGACCCCCATTGAGTCCCTCCTTTTGAGTTGGCCTTGTGCCTTAGTATTTTCTTCATGTTGAACTTTTTAGCCTAAATAAAAGATTTAATATTTCAAAGTGTTGTTTCTGTTCTGAAAATGCTACACTAAATTTATATGTGGGAGCAACCCCACATATCAGGCCTGCAATGCTCTTGTAGCAATTAGTTTTAGTCAATGAAGGAGAACCCTTTCATACCAATTGTAACTGTCCAGTTCCCCCTCGGGAGAAGCTGGTCCCCCTACCTCATCTCTCCACATTAAAAACGGCCTTGTGCCTAATTTGTATCAGTGGGGAAGCAAATAAATACAAATGGCCTGCTTGTTATAATAATTTTCTTTAGGAACAATTACATTGAGGGCATTGCCAGGGCCGCTGCAAGGAAGGTGGGCTCTCTCTACCGTGTTAGAAAACTACTAACACCCGAAAGTATCCTGTACCTCTATAAGGCCACCATTCGCCCATGTATGGAGTATTGCTGTCATATTTGGGCTGGTGCATCGGCTACTAGTCTCTCGCTCCTTGACAGGGTTCAAAAGAGAGTCGCAAATCTGATAGGCCCTAAACTGGCATCTAAGCTTCAGCCTCTGACCCATCGACGAAACGTTGCATCCCTCTGCCTGTTCTACAAGTATTTTAATGCTCTGATGAACTGCAAGCACGTGTGCCCTCACGACGTAAACACTCTCGACAGACCCGACAAGCTGCAAAATCCCACCCCCACACTGTAGAGATCCCTAGACGTAAAAGATCTTTCTACTCCGGTAGTTTCTTCCCCAGAACCGCTAGACTTTGGTATTCCATTCCAGGTCACTGCTTCCCCTAACTGTACTGACATGCAGAAGTTCAAGTGCAACGTGAACCAACATCTCGCTGCCCAAATCCCTACATAGCGCCCCAGTAGTTGTTTCCTCTGATAGTAGTCCCCTACACCAAAGTGGCAATGTACCTTGTTTGGGGTGAAAATGTAATAAAAAAAAAATTAAAAAATTTCATATATCGAAAACTGCGGCAATAATTTTCTTGTGAAATTCCACAGTGTAAAACATAAGGCAGATAATAGTTGAAAGTGTGATCTTATCAGATTCTCACTTCGAGTGTCAAGTTTGATAATTGTGTGCAAATCCAGTTATGAAAGACGTCGATCGATACAACCTCCTCGTCTTATTACAGTTGAACACGACGATGACTGACGGTAGTAAGGAAAACAATATTCGCAGCCAACAAGTGCAGATATTAATTTCACTTCTAGACAATCGACCGAAGTGCGTGAACCGATATAAATTAAAATCACCTCTTAAACGATAAGTCACCAGTACAATCACGCTTAAGATTGAAATGGAATTTTCGTCGATAAACACGCAGATTAAATGACATTAGTGAAAAGAAGTAGTTTAATAAATGTGTCGACCATACAATTTATTAGATGCGCCGTTCATAAAATTTATTTCATGCTTCCTCCATACAAAATATTGATGCTTCGACCATAAAATTTATTAGATGGGTCCTCCGTCTAGTTTGTTAGATGATCGACCACATAATATTATATTATTAGATGTTTCATCCGTATAATTTTTTAAATGCGTCGTCCATACAATTTATAGATGCTCCATCCATACGGTATATTGATGTTTCATAACTATAATTTACTATATGCGTCGTCCAAACAAATTACTAAATTAGTCATCTAAACAATTTCTTAGATGATCGTCCATTCAGTTTATTAAATGCATCATCCATACAATTTCTTAGATGCAATATTCATAAATTTATTAGATGTGTCGTCCATACATATTTTTAGATCCGTCGTCAATACAATTTATTACATAGCCGCCATACAATTAATTAAATACGTCGTCTATATAATTGATTAGATGCGTCGTCCATACAATTTCTTAAATGGTTCGTCTATATAATTGATTAGATGCGTCGTCCATACAATTTCTTAAATGGTTCGCCTATATAATTGATTAGATGCTTCGTCCATACTATTTCTTAAATGGTTCGTCTATATAATTAATTAGATGCGTCGCCCATACTATTTCTTAAATGGTTCGTCTATATAATTGATTAGATGCGTCGCCCATACTATTTCTTAAATGGTTCGTCTATATAATTGATTAGATGCGTCGTCCATACAATTTCTTAAATGGTTCGTCTATATAATTGATTAGATGCGTCGTCCATACAATTTCTTAAATGGTTCGTCTATATAATTAATTAGATGCGTCGTCCATGCAATTTATTACATGGCCATCCATACAATTAATTAAATACGTCATAAAATGTTTTAAATGGTTCATCCACAGAATTTATTAGTTGCGTCATCCATACAGATGTATTTGCATAGATAAGATGCCATCCATGTCTGCCAGGCACAACAAGTACCTTCGTGTGTAATTTCATAAAAATCAGTCCAGCCGTTTTTAAGTCTATAAGGAACGAACTCACATACACACAGTTGTATTTATATAAAAGTATAGATGGATATAGGTATAGACATAGATAAGATGCCTAAGACATGGATGGCAATGCAAAATATGCATGTAGAGTGTATTAGATATGTCGGTAAGACAATTTATTGCCAATGCAGTTTATCAGATCCATTATCTATATAATGTACTAGCAGTATTACCCGACATTGATCGGGAGTGGATTTAATGGCATTTTTATGCTTATTTAGTGTAAGATAAAATGAATATGTAAAAATATAAATTTCCGAAAAAAAAAATCTCAATCGAAATTCTTGAGAAGATTAAATAAGAAGAGAATTTCAAATAATTGTTCGTAAATGCATAAGTATTGTATAAGCAATGTCGTTTTATTGTTATTATGAGGAGTGTTTTGTTTTTATTAGTTAGCCATTTTTGGTAAGTTAAGTAATTTGTATTTGTATAAATAAATGTTATTTAAAGCGTTCATTAAAGTCATGTTAATGGGGAAAATGGAAGAACTAGTTTTAAATATAAAAAATGTTAAGTTGTATTTATACTGTAATTGAGGCATTATCGTTTGTGAATTTTTGATTTAAGAAAGTAAATTGTCCAATTGTATCAATCAACGTTTTTCCAATTAACGGAACAACATTAAGAAGTTACGTGGTCAAACAAAAAAAAGAAAGAAAGAAAACGAAAACACGTTGTAATGGCCTCGCGTGCGTGTGTGCGTGTGTGCGTCTGTGCGCTGTGCATGCGCTGTGAAGTGTGAAGTAGTAGTACGAACAATTCCATAACAGAAATACGGTGTCAGCGTCAGTCTGGCTCGTCGCTAAGCAACGGCCTGGAAAAATGGCCGGTCATTTTCATTTGCATACGTACAATAATACATAGCGATTATCAGTTGCTGATACTTGTTGGAAAATTTTCGATGCAAAACCTAGCTTAAAACACTGCCAGGCACAACAAGTACCTTCGTGTGTAATTTCATAAAAATCAGTCCAGCCGTTTTTGAGTCTATAAGGAACGAACTCACATACACACAGTTGTATTTATATAAAAGTATAGATGGATATAGGTATAGACATAGATAAGATGCCTCATTATTATATTTATTACATAAATTGTACATCTATATCCACAAGATGTTTTAACCCTCTGTCAGTTTTTCATGCTTCCTGGACAGGATTCAAAAGAGAGTCGCCAACCTAAGAGTTCCTGAACTGATATCTAAGCTTCAACCAGTGTCACACTGATAAATGTTGCATCCCTCTGCCTGTTTTACAAGTATTTTAATAGTCGATGATTCGACGAATTACAAGCCCCTGTATCCCCAGATGTAAAAAAGCTTTCTACTCTAATAGTTTCTTCTCCAGAACTGCTAGACTCTGTAATTCCCTTCCGGGGTCCTGCTTCCCCAACTTTACTGACATGCAGAAGTTTAAGTATAATGAAAACAGGCATCTTGCTGGTCAACTCCCTACATGGTATCACTGCAACTTATGTCACTGATGGTACATCAAAGTTGCACTGTGCCTTGTTTGAGGTGAAAATGTAATAAAAAATAATAATATTTTCATTTTTAAAACGTTTATATTGAATGGACGCATCTGAAGATGATTGGTGTTCATGACCACCTTCATTCCACAATGACCAAGCCTTTTAAGTGCATCACAAAAATCAATCATAAAAATGACTACATACATTTTTATTCGCACCGTGATAAAATCATAACAGGTATGCTAATCGGTTTATTTTACGTACACTCAAGATTTGGAGTCGATAATAGCGAGCAATGCAAATAGATTCACTGAAAATATTGCAATTCATATCAAATTTAATGAAAAAATCCCTAAAAATATTTCCAGAAACTATAAATTAAATTATACACATCAGACATTTTTCTTATGAACAGAAGTCTTCTACATACTCACACCAATGATACAATTTATAACACTCTAAATAAATTAGGAATTCCAACAATATAAACCACATCACAAACTATAAGATTAAAAACAACAAAACATAAAAAAACACACACATCTAATGCGGGTATATATACTGTTCCATGCAATAACTGCCATCCGATATGTGTTAAAGAAACTCAACGTGAACTTTAAAAAGACCACGTTAACATATAAAAGGTATTTTAAAAATTAAAAATTCCCTAAATGCACTATTTTTCAACGCAATCATTTTTATTTAAAACAAACTATAAAACATTAAATAATTCGCGACGATTACTTCTTAAAAGTATAATACAATTAAACAACGTAAAGGCTTTTACAGTTTATCTCCTTCAATAAGAACATTGATATTAACTTAACAGAACTTGAATTTAGATTTAAGCTATTTACGCTACATTTCCAACAAAGGATGACATCATTAATTAGAAAAAAAGAAACAGAAACTCCTCCCATTTCATAAACGCATCACACATATTGAATTCTAATGTCTAATGGTCGTTTGAAAAAAAAACATAAACATTTGTTTCACGTCACAAGTGCACCACATTTATTTTTTATTGTAACGACTATGTTTGGTTGGAAAAACTAATAAAACGTACATTTCACATTATAAACGCACCACATATTTTCTAAAATTTGCACTTGTATATTATTTCGTCAAATAAATAATCTTCAGAAAGTTTTGCAATAAAGACGAAACGTTGAATATATCAATAAATTTGTGTTTTCTTTTTCACTTTCCATCACACCGGAATATTATTTCCATAATTCTCAGCATATATATATATATATATATATATATATATATATATATATATATATATATATATATATATATATAGGGTGACCAAAAAAAAAGGGCTTCAACTATAATTAGGCCCCGCTTCTTAATGTTTTGTCCGAATGAAATGAAACTTTGGTCATAACTAGTTTATCATATTAAAAACATCACATCAAAACACAAGGGTCTTTGGCCTTTTTTTTCTCCGTTCTACACCATATGCTCTAAATTGCCTCCATTTAGCTTTTGTTTTTTTGGGGGGTCACCCTGTATATATATATATATATATATATATATATATATATATATATATATATATATATATATGTGTGTGTGTGTGTGTGTGTGTGTGTGTGTGTGTGTGTGTGTGTGTTACGAAAGATCAGAACAACATCAGCACTGTCGGTTTCAAATTGAAAAAAGGAGGACGTATAGTTTATTTTAATACTGAGTTTCTACTAGCAAGTTTGCCGCTATCAAAGTTGCCCGTAAAAATTTGGTATTAAAAATAAATTACAAACATGAAAATATTCAACTAGTGTATGAAATAACACACCACTCGAAACGCCTTTTTTTCAGATAGACATATGTAAACAATGGCTGAAGAGAGCCGGACATGGATGACCAATCATTGGTCCCTTTTGTTTGGATGTAAAACCGACAGGGCGTTTCTGATCTTTCGAAAACCTATAGAAACATTACAAGTTCGTTTCGGAATTTTTCGTATTAATCGCGTACCATGCTGGGCTCAGCTCCCACTAACATCACACACACACACACACACACACACACACACACACACACACACACACACACACACACACTTCCCGATTTCGAATTTCGCTAGATTCAGCCACTCTGATGTGTCGTAGACGACGAAACACATGTCAGTGGATAATTACATTTTATTTATTTATATATGCCGCTCCCTATTTGGGGGTACCAAATTGGTCAAAGGGAAAATTATTCCCAACTCGCATATAGGTAAAAATGAACTTTGAAATAATTGATTTTATTCAAAACATATCGCAAAAACAAAACAAAATAACATAACATCTACGTAAACCGCGATATATCTAAACAGTCGGGCGAGATGGCCCAGTGGTAAGAGTTTCGACTTCTTACCATGAGGTCCCGACTTCGAATCCCGCTAGATTATGCCACTTTGATTAATCGTGGACGACGAAACACGTGTCAGTGGATAAGCATATTTTAAAAACAATAGGCTAACCTAAAAAAACGGGCCCCAACTCTAATTTGGCCCCGTTTCTTAGTGTTTTGTCCGAATGAAATGAAACTTTGGTCATAACTAGTTTATTATATTCAAAATATCACATCAAAACACTAGGGTCTTTAGCCTTTTTTTCTCCGTTCTACAGCATATGTTCTTGATGGCCTCCATTTAGCTTTTGTTTTTTGTTGTTTTTTTTGGGGGGGGGGTCAACCTGTATATATATATATATATATATATATATATATATATATATATGTGTGTGTGTGTGTGTGTGTGTGTGTGTGTGTGTGTAACTCGAGTCTTGGACTTCCGGATTGTTGGCTGTCATGGCTCTAGTAGGTTGTGACGCTGTTTGGCTGTAAAAATAATTATACTCTTCTTTCACATTCTGATATACATATATATATATATATATATATATATATATATATATATATATATATATATATATATATATACTCTCACCGTTTTATGACTCCCAACCAGGTTACATTCTAACTTGACAAACGAAATAGGAAAATGTATTTGGTTGAAATATCAGTTTCGACGGTAATTCTTGGCCTGAAGACGTAATCCCCCAACGCGGGTGATTACAGAAACATGTATGCACATATGTAGCCATTAATGTTTGTATAAATAAATTTAATATATATATATATATATATATATATATATATATAAAGAGAGAGGGAGAGAGAGAGAGGCAGAGACAGAGAGAGAGAGAGAGACATAGAGACAGAGATATTCTGACCAAAATACAAAAACAAAATTAATATGGTTAGGTTATACAAGTTAAAACCCATCTTTCCATCCTATATTTTTATAATTTTATTTGTTGTGAGATTTTGAACATTTTTGGACATGCATAAATGAAATGAAACTTTGGTCATAACTAGTTTATTATATTCGAAACATCAAATCAAAATACTAGGGTCTTTAGTCTTTTTCTCTCCGTTCTACAGCATATGTTCGAGATGGCCTCCATTTAGCTTTTGTTTTTTGTTTTGTTTTTTTGTGGGGGGGGGTCACCCTATATATATATATATATATATATATATATATATATATATATATATATATATGGTATTTATATCTATGTTTGTATATTAGCAGGTTTACTTGCCGTTGATTGGCGGAGCAGTAACATTATAAAAATGTGCGTGTATAACATATAAATAAAATGGCATAAGAAATGTATGAACAGTTATGCAATAAAATCGATACTATCGCTTCATTGAAACAATAGTGTTATTCTTTCTTAGAAGCACAATCGCATATCATAATACTCGACTTATGACGATAAACTATAATTCGTGACAGAAAATACTTTCGAATTGACAGTTACGTCAAAGTCTCATTGACGCGTCAGTAGGGAAGGAGAGAAAGATCACTATTACATTTTTTAACAAGACTGCTTCCATTTCTTATCTCTAAAAATAAGGGCTATGGGAGAATGGCCAAAAGGTGTTTCTTTGTAACCTTCGACATTAAAAAAAAAACATTATTTTGATGTTTTAAATTGACAGGTAGAGAGATTAATTTCTTTCTAGTAATAAAGTTGTTTAACCCGCTATGACATTATTTATGATGTAGATCTTATTATAAATTTTCCTACTGTCTGCCTGTTTGTGTGTGTGTGACGAGCCCACAGGCATCCCACCCAGGCAAGTAAGGTACCAAAATTAAGCTTATGCCTCAGCGGATGTTAAAGTGATATTTATACCCATGTTTGGTTCATGGAAATGCAAAAAAAAAAAAATGCAAAAAATGCAAACAAATAACGATTTACTAAACAAAATTTTATTTAATGGATATTTTTCCGGTATTCACCGGAAGTTATTATCTCCCTTAGTTAGTTCGATTTACTGTGTGTGTGTGTGTGTGTGTGTGTGTGTGTGTGTGTGTGTGTGTGTGTGTGTGTGTGTGTGTGTGTGTGTGGCAACCCACCCAGGCAAGTAAGGTACCGAAATTAAACTTATGACCCGGCGGATGTTTTAGTGATATTTATATCCATGTTTGGTGTATGGAAATTCAAAAAATAACGATCTACTAAACAACGTTTTATTTACTGGATATTTTGCCAGTACAAGAACCAAAGTTTTTCTAGCTGGGCAAACTTTGGTTCTTGTAATTTAAAAAGTACATTTATTGTTAATTTTAGTTTGTTTAAACGTTAATGATACTATGATAGTCTCAAACTGAAAAAAAGAAATTATGAAGTGCATTGAGAATTTTTGCATTCCATAAACATAACTTGATTATTATCCATAGTGCTTGAAAAAAATATTTATAACAACAAACGAAATCCTCCATTCTCTGAAAAAGATGGCGGTATATTGAATATCAGCAAGGGACAGTTGCAATCTGGAAGTATCTGGCATCTACCAAGATACTGTACAGGGCGTGTTTGAATCAATCTCCACTTTATTTATGCCGTTATATTCATTTATTTACGACTGAATTAATTAGTTCAACCAGGTCATAAAGTGTTAATACCGATGATTCAACGTTTATCTAGCCTCGAAGGCCAATCGAGGACAAATGCTAATTAGATTGTCGGTAATGATTGAAAACTATGGGGTAAATTGTCAAAATTTGATTAACTGGGCGTCTTTCTTTTACTCTTTTCGCCCAAAGTTACTTGAAATGTAAAAGTTTTCAACAGAAAATTATTGGGAGTTGAGCAACAAAATGTCTGTTCACACTTCATTTAAACTTCTGCGGGTTAGAACGATTGGTGAAGCGGGAAACAGAGGGGAATTCCAAATTCTAACAGCCGGAAAACATAAATTATTACAATGGAATGTTTTCAGCATCGATGGACCGCAACAGTGAAGGGGTGAGATGTCTATAATAATTAGGTACTTATCTATATCTTATATCTATATTATATTTTTATATCTATATCAAATAAGTATTTATTATTTTTATATTTCTCCTGGTGGGGGTGTAGAAATATCTGGTTTAGAACCCAGGCACGTGGTTATACTTCTCGTTGTGATAGACTCGTAGACTTTGTCATGTCATCCTGCGTTACTGACCACACGCGTCATTGCACAAAACTACTGGGGGTAGACTTCATTACTCAACAACCTTCCTAGAAATAGTGACTCGAGCAAATCTAAATCGTTTAAGGAGTAGGTAGGCTCTGCCTATCACTCGGCTTTCACATAATTATGGACTCATCAGACACACCCAGTGCTGGGATTTGTTTCCTGATTAGGACAATAAACGCCGCCCTCATCGCTTTCTTCCGCTCACTACCTTTTTTACATTACTTCTGATCTAAGCGACTCTTGTCTGGCAGGTTTGACAGTTTGTTTGGCTGTTGTTTTCGACTGATACTACATAGGCCCTAACTCTTTTGGTAGCACTTAGAGCAGCTGCTCTGTCATAAGTTGTCTATTACCGAAATGGTTGTAGCGGCAAGTCGCAGATGGAAATATAGATATAAAATAAGGAACTAGATTTTTTTTAATATTGTACGTAAAAACGACCATATTATTTCAACTGAGAAGCAGTTCTGCAGTACTATATTTCATCGAGGGAAACTTCTTGGAAAAACTTTTTTTATGACATTTCCATTTTGTTTTCCGATCGTTTTTCTTGTGTTTTTAGCAATGAATTTGATGTAAGTTTTTCATTTCAGGTCTGTGTTGAGGTTAGTCCTGCGATGCTATCAGAGCAGGAAGCTTTCTGAAAGGATTTGACTTATTTATTTATTTTTTCAACTGGGGAAAATCGAAGGTTCTAGGCCTTACGATGATAAAATCGGAGCCTGGTTTTAGGTGTATTAAAACTAAAAGTAACTTTTTCCCCTATTAAACCACGTGGTTTATATCTATATTAAGTAAAGATTTATTATTTATATTTGTGCTATCGAGGGGCGTAGAACCACCTGGTTTAGAGCCGAGGCGCGATGTTACTCGTCTCAGTGTTATGGACCCGTAGACTTTGTGATGTCATTCATCAAGGAAAATTCCGCGTTACTGACCACACGCATTATTACACAAAACTACTGGGGAAGGTACATATCATTGCTCAACAACCGTCCTAGAACTGGTGACCTGAACAAATAATCCTGTTTTCAAACCTAGATCCTTAAAGGAGTAGGTAGGCTCTGCTTAGCGCTCGGCGTTCACACTTTTTCTTTGTCTATTAGGGAGGTGCAGAAATATAATTATGTACTCCTCAGAAACAAAAAGATGGGCGTTTTTTCCTTAATAGAAAAATAAACGACGTCCCTTATCTCTTTCCTTTTCCTACTGCCTTTTTTTACATTACTTTTGAACTAAGCAACTCCTGTCTGGCATGTTTGGCAGTTTGTGCGCCCTAACTCTTGGCGATAAAACTAGGGAAGCTTAATTTTAGAAGTATTAAACCTAAAAAGTATTTTTTTCTCTATTACAAACGTGCTTCAGGTCGAAAGTGAGAGAATCAGAGAGATCTTGATGACCCATGCTATTTGAAGTGCAGCCATAGATTGTTGTGCTATCTGTGTAGTTGTCAAAGATTAACCTTAGGATATAATTTAGTAGATAATTGTTGAATACAAGAAAATGGCTGAATTGGGTATGGATCCTTTAGGTACACCGGTATAAATACTATGTGCTTCTTGTGTCTGCATATCGATAATTATTTTTCTAGACCGATCTGAGAGAAAGGATTTCATGGTTCAGAAGAAATTACAAGATATTCTATAGCTAGCAAGTTTGTGAAGGAAACATTTGCGCTAAAGCCTATCAAAACCTTTTTATTTATCGAGATCTATCGCCTTAGAAACAACGTCTCTCTCTATATTCTTGATTTTGTGTAATATTACGAAAAGCACACTAGTTGTTGATCTTGTAGAACGAAATCCATATTGTTTGTCACTAAACAAACTGTTGTTTTTTTTTACTGGAGTAGTTTACGACTTTTTAAAATTATTACGAATGCAAGCAATTTACTCATAAGTCATTGGAGAAGACCGATTTCCAGTATTTTTTAATACTGGAGAGACTGACGAAGTTTCCCCATAAGTGATGGGGAGTATTTTTCCTTTAAGAAACAATTGACCAACTTTGTAAAAATGGGAGCTGTTTCCGCTTGCAACTTCTTTAATATTATAAATGGGATGTTGTCATGGTCAGTTGCTTTCCTGGCATTCAGGTTCTTGGTAATATTTTCAACATCATGGGCAGATATTTGAATGTCCCTCAGAATATTTATGGTCATTCTGAAGGTAGAAAGCCCCCCCCCCCCGTGGAATTCTCTGCAAAGTTTTTGCAAAACGATTGGTTTTATTAGATGATGGAGACATCATCTCTGGTCCATTTATGATTATTCGGATAAAAGTCTTATTTCTGTGATTCGTCAAAATTCATGGGAATTCTCTGCTCAGCCAATCTTAATTCAACAAATTGTGCATGTGACTCTTTTACGTTTTCTATTGCCACATTTTAGCGGTTACGAATAGACTTAAATGTGGATTTCGTTTCAGAGCACGTGTTAGTTATATAAGCGTCCTAATAGCGCTCAGTAGTGATTTTCTCAGTCAAGTAAATAACAAGTACATTCTTATCTATTCCCAATCGAGATTTCGTATTTGTTTGTCTGAAATCGAAAGTATACTATTATTTTTCTTATTGGTCCCCCGACAAAAGGAGGGTGGACCTATAAATCCACCCTTGTCCGTTCGTCTGTCGGCACTTTTCTCAATAACTACGTCTTAGAAATTTTTGAAATTTTGCACTAAAACTTAAAGGTGATATGAATAAAAAAAAGTAACAGAAATGATTTTCCGGGAAAACTCCGGTTGCTCCCTATGGGTGCCTTTCTGGTTAAAATGGCTAAAATTGACACTTTTGTGCTTATTAAAAAATTGATGCCTTGGATTTTTATAAAACTTTCTGAAAATGTGTAACTAACTGATTTCTATATAATGTTTTTTTTTTTTTTTTTGTCTATACTTCGCGATAACTCCTGGGTGTGCCCTAGGGCTCTTTTAGGATTAATAAAACCACACCATTTTTTTTTTTTTTTTTACTATTTTATCATATTTGTCAAACATTTTCTGTGTATGTCTATTTAGCAGTTTTGCATGGTGCTGGACTCAAATTTAGATATGTTAAAGCCTTGGGGATTTTGTGAGCTAAATGAGGGGGGGGTTAAATGATGGATTTAGTCATTTCTTTTTTTACATGGTGCAGAACTCAAATTTACATATGCTAAGGCCTTAAACTGTACCGTTTGTTCATTTTTACCAGGATTTGACGTCCCCTGGGGACTTTTGGGACTAAATGGTAAGAGAGGGGGGGGCAATGCATAACTTAGTCATTTTTATTTATGCCTTGTTCACTGTGCACTCATGGGGGACCATGCATGCCTTCACTTGTTAAGCAGATTATTGTTCTTTAATTAGTAATTGGTATTTTGTATTTAGACAGAGTTAAATGCAAGATCCGTTTTTAATGTACGAAAAAAGGGTACACTTGATTGGGACGAAAATTAACACTTAGTCAGGAACGATTTCTCATTGGCGGATCAGTAACAGAAAAGATGAATGTGTATGTCTGGAGCTAAAAATATATCATTAATACTAATATGCAATTTAGTTTACCATATTATTTAAGATTAATGTACGATTTTAGTATTATGTTTTTAAATGTCTGAGGTGAGGACTTATAATGTGTATAATTTCGATTATTCGGACCACTTTATATGTGTGTGTGTGTGTGTGCATGTGTGTGTGTGTGTGTGTGTTTGTGTGATATAATAATTCTCCAAACTCCAAAGATCAACTTTTTTCATTTGGTTATTTATTACTTTTCAAAAAATATCCATTACAATATTGTTTCGTCTGCAAAACTATGTTATTGCTACATATTTAGTCACGTAGTCTTCTGGAAGCCAATGAAAAGGATTGAAAATTTAGCTTGGCTATTTCTCAAAAATTACAAAATTTATATGAAAAAAACATTAATCCATCACGATTTGTATTTACAATCCGAGTACATTTCAAGTAAATGATTAAACTATATATATATATATAATATAAAGTTGAATGTGTGTATGTGTGCGTACATGTGTGTGCGTGTGTGTATGTGTCTGGTCACGAATAGGCTCCTATATGGTTGACTATTTAAAAAAAACTGATTACATACAATGATAGAAGGTGTATCGAGACACAGGAATGGGTATGTTTGATCTGGCAGAACAGTGGTTCATTAAAATTGTGGGGTCTGCACACGCGCCTGGTCCACAAAATATGGAAATAAAACATTTAAAAATTAAAAAAAAAAACGTTTACAAGTGTTTTTGATATAGATGCACATAAGAATACTTTGATAAGTTATGTTTTCACTTAAATAGAGATGGTATAATAAAATTATGGGGTCTGCGTTCGCGCCTGGCTTCCATAGAATGGAGATAGACACAAACTTTTCATATCTATCTACTTGATAATTACGTTTCAGTTTTAAGAAATATGTTATAATAAAATTATGGGGTGTTCGTTCGCGCCTGACCTCCATAGAATGGAAATATGTCACAAAGTTTAACAAGGTTTTTTAATACAGATCCACAGAATATTGTGATAAGTGTTTCAGTGTGAACAGGTATAGTATAATAAATTATAGGGTCTATTTATTTTATTTTTACTTCCATCATATTTTGCTTTGGTTTTGATACCCCCAAATTCAAAGCTATCTCTTTACAACCCTTCCTTTTCATAACCTATCATACTTTCATAAATCAGAGTCCATTTTCTGTAGGCTGTTTTTGAACCCAGTCAACAACGGGTACTTTTGCTAGTATATATATATATATATATATATATATATATATATATATATATATATATATATATAAGTAGTGATCTATAATTTTAAGTAGTAAGATTGTACATCTAAAGTCAGGAATCGGTTTTAGGCTCCCTAAATACATACTAGAATTGTCCGTAGCGCAATGGATAATGTGCTAGGTAAAAACAGTTGTAAATGACAATATTCTGTAAGTTAAAGTTGTAATCCTCAGTTAAAGCAATACTCAGAATACAATTGCGAATTACTTAAGACTTTTACCTTGCAATGACCGACGGAGCGAGAACATGTTACCCCGTTTGATAAGAGACACTCAAAGAAGGTCGGGGTTATATCGGCAGAAACGTTGTGAACATAATACTCCAGATAAAACACTAGTTCAAATAATAAGAATTGCAGCATCAGTTCGATGGTCATGAGGTATTTTTTTTTTTTACAGGTGTATGTAATAGCTACTCTGTTCTTCGGGGACCATCCTTCTCCTTCCCAGGGAGGGTTAAGCTTACTTCAACAATGAATTGCCACAAGCGGCTGTTCGTTAGTAAACAGCGCGTGCATTGTACATGGTAACAAAAATATTTTGTTACCATGTATTTCTATCTTTATCTCTATCTTTACTGTTATATGAAAGTTACTCTGTGTGTGAATGAGTTCCCCATATGTTTCAAAACGGCTGAGCCTATCTTTTGCAAATTTCACACAAAGCTAATTCATATTTCTGGCAGTGTCCTTAAATATGTTTTGTACAAAAAAAAAAAATTTACAAGGGAATATTTTACGTTACACCTGTGTAACCTTGGCCGGTGTAACGTAAAATATTCCTCTGTAAAAATTCTTCTTTTTTATCTATAAGAGAAGAAAATTGACTTTTAAGATCGTCAAGCCCAAATACCAGCTGACGTGATATTGTAAACAAACACAGACGGAATTTGATGAACGACATTATCATTATTATTATGTATTTATTTATTTATTTATTTATTGAGAGTTAGTCCACCAAGCAAATTATTCCTCGCAATATATAATATTCAATATAATGCATACGCAATCTTCATAAATTAAAATATCATGTTTAAGCGAATTGTGTGACCTGGCAATGCCAGGCGTCCAGCTTATAATAGATTGAAAATGAAAAAAAATAATGGTGTAATAAGGATCTAATTTTGGAGATTATAACGCCCCCCATCGATGTAGAAAGTAGCTTCATCTAGTATTTCATGCCAATGATAAGAATGGTATTTTCAAGACGTGTATATTCAGTACATGCTTTTAGAGATGGAAATCCTGTCACCTATCGAAGCGTGACTGAACGTGTAAAAGGATCATCCTAACTGATGTGAAATCGGCCGACGAACGTGCGGCTTCAAAATCAAGCGTCACAAACCGATTAACGAACAAGGCCTTTCAGCGCGACGCGAGGACGCAACTAATAACGTCATCTTAGAAGAGTTAAAGAGTCGCCGATTAAAAAGTCGAGATGGAGAGGTCAAATAAGTCGTACTGTTTAGTAGCGGTGGCGGTTAATCAAGAGATAAAATAAGGATAAGAACGAGCAGGAGGAGGAGACAGATCGCATTAGTAGTAGCACTAGTATCAGTGCGTCTGTTAACGTCGCTTGAGTCGACTCGACTGCATAAGTCACATTGGTAACACTAGATACTGCAAGGTAACGAGTAATGTCTATAGAGTGGATGCGGGCGTGATGGTGGTGCGGGCAGACGAGGTGCCGACGAGCGTTTAGTATCTTATAAACTAGATATAAAAAATAATAGGTTTTGTTGTTGTTGTTGTTTGTTTGGGTTTTTTTCTGAATGGGTCACCAGTTATCAAGGCTAAAAGTGCTATTAGAATAAAGGGTTAATGAGATGCAATGATGGTCAAGACCATGTTCGAGTATCTGTGGAGACGGTTTATATTAGGAGTTGACATTGGAGTTAAAGACGAACAGGATGTAACCGCCAGGGAACCAGTTCGTGGAAATGTGTTCTACTGGTGGGAAGCCCCTGCGAAACAGCTCTGTTCGTGGAAATTCCGCTAGATGCTATCCACAGAGAAAACTGAAAGCTTGTTTGTTTGTTTTTTATTTTGCTGCGATAGCATAACGGGTCCTTGCTATATATGTCTTAGAACTAAGTACCAGAAATTGTAGCCCTATCGAGCTACTTCTATAGACTTAGTGGATAGATTCTAGCAACATCTCTTTATCCTTACCCCCCATCCCCCAAATTAACAAAGATTAGAGCATTCCTGCAATGACCTCGTCCTTGTAGATTGCGGTGTAATGATGCTAGATCGGGGCTATCTAATAAAGAACTGTAGGTTATCTCTCTCTCGCTCTCTCTCTCGCTCTCTCTCTCTCTCTCTCTCTCTCTCTCTGACAAATTTTCATAAACTTTTTTAATATGACGATTTTTTGCTCAGTGGATTTGATTTATAAATAAGTCTTTTGCCTCATATATTTTTTTTTGTTTTATTTTTCTCCTTTTTAGTTAGATACTAGCCTGGGTACTCGGCGTTGCCCGGGTGTTTGGAGGTATATGTTGAGCAAAAAAAAAAGTGGTAGTAGGCAGGCAGGCAGGCTGGAACCCGTACGGCCGTACATATATATATAATTCCTTTTATATATAATGCCTGTTAGAAGCGTTAGCTGAAATTTGAATTTTAAAATAAAATACCCATTGAATACGTTTGAAGCCAAATTAAAACGCGAAATTATTAAAATAAACACGTGTTTATTTTTAAGAAATATATTTCGGAGTAAAACTCCCTTGTCGGTCTTTTATATTTTTTGTCTTTTTCTCGCCAAGATGTAAACTTGAAGAAAGTTGAATAAAGAGTTTACGTGATGTTTACTGCGTGCGGTGTTGTTTTTGTAATATCGGATATGTTGCGCCTGGCCGCGTCTTTTGAAAATCAGGGAAATATTTTTCTTAAAATATAAACACGTGTTTATTTTAATAATTTTGTGTTTATTAAACTTACCTTTGAACCTTTTCTCGAACAAAAAAAATCGGTCAATGTCAAGTTTCTTTCCAACTCCACAAAAATCATTTTTTGAAGGTTTTCGGTGATGCTGAAAACGAATATCACATTTAAATTTGGGGCAGATTAGTAGTTTTCATGATATGAAGAAATTTTTTTCCAAAAGTTGGGGATCACTTTCCTATATAAATTTAAGAGAAAATGAGCACCCATCTTCTGGCCACGTAGTAATTTCTTCATATCAACACAAATTTAACTGATATTCGTTTTCAAAATCTCCGAAAACCGGCGCTTTTTTTTGTTTTTGTTTTTTTGTTTTTTTTACTAAGATTCGTTCATTTTTTCATCTCATAATTTAGGACCCTAATTATGTTGTCAGTAAGTTTACAAAAACATACTTTTTTTTTCATTATACAACTTGTATAGTTGTTAACAGGTACTTCAGTAGTTACATATTTCACAAAAATTCTGTTTACATTAAGGGGGTGTGGAGCCCCCTTATGTAAACAGAATTTATGTGAAATATTAAACGATCCTGCTTTAATGGTTTAATGATTAATGTCGGCACGTTACTTACAGAAAAACGGTTAAATCAACTACAGAAGCACCTGTTAAAAACTATACAAGTTCTATAATTGAATACCCACCTAAAAAAAAAACAGCTCATGTAAGCTTACTGACGGCATTATTAGCGTCCTAACTTATAAAAACTGAACGAATCTCTTAGTTAAAAAAAAAAAAAAGTCAGCGCCGGTTTTCGGGGGTGCTAAAAA
Source organism: Euprymna scolopes (assembly GCF_053919585.1). NCBI lineage: Eukaryota > Metazoa > Mollusca > Cephalopoda > Sepiida > Sepiolidae > Euprymna > Euprymna scolopes. Next base: position 154,058,602 of record NC_136482.1, on the reverse strand, counting down.
CGAAACTCGCAGTTAAATTTGTTTTATGATATGAAGAAATTATTAGGTGACCAGAAAGTGGGTGCTTATTTTACATCAAATTTATATAGGACAGTGATCCCTTACTTTTTGAAAAAGTAATATTTGTCATACCATGCCCCAAATTTAAATGTGATATTCGTTTTCAGCATCACGGGAGAGACGTTGCGAGCCTTTGTTTTATCGTTACTCCTATGGCAGGTGCTCGTCTGAGTTCCAATCCCTGGTCTCCTCTCGCCGATCTTTCACGAAAAACATCCGTCTAGCTGAAACCACTGTCAAAAATTTTCCCCAGTCTTTATCTGTGCCAAAACCAAAACGTAGATTCCATAAACAAAGCTTCTTTCTTAGGAGTGCACGCCTGTGGAACTCTGTTCCGAATGCCTGTTTTCCACCTGACTACAACTTGGATGTCTTCAAGTCTAACATAAACAAATTCCTGACGAACCGCCCCCTTAAGTAGGCACTTTATCAAATCTCAACATTAACCTACTGCACACGCAATAACCCTTATCCTGTCATTTTAATGTTTTTGGAGGAGTTGGAAAGAAACTTGACATTGACCAAAACTCTTTAACTAAAATATATATGGTGCTAATGCAGAGTGATCCGCGCTATTTTTTTTAAATCGTATGTCCACGTTTAATTAAAATTTTATGATATGTTTCTTTTTATTCAATTGTAAGGTTAAAGTACAGAATAAGAAAAAAACACCCTCCCCTCCCCATGTTAAGAATGGCTTTTTAAATAATAACGTTATTATTTCAGCACGGATAACTGTCTGCATGGGTACCAAATATATATATAGCAAGAACAAAACAAAACAAAACATATTATTATAAAAAATTTCTTTACAGTTAATAAAATTTTAAATTTAAGGTAGGTTTTCTTTTCTTGTTATGCTTTCATCGGCGACGCTCGGCTTAATTTCCTCAACAACGCTCGTTTTTTTTTTTTTTTTTTTTTTTTACACAGTGATCACCACTTATCAAGGCCCGGAAGCCACTCAGGGATAAGGGTTATTGCAAGTACATTAATTTAGTGAGGAGATTTGCTGAAGTGTTTACTTAAGGGTGCGGTTCATTAGGAATTTTTTAACATTGGACTTGAAGACATCCAAGTTGTAGTCCGGAGGAAAGCAGGCGGACGGAACAGAGTTCCACAGACGTGCAGTTCTAGGAAAGAAGCTTTGTTCATGGAATCCGCGTTTTGATTTAGGCACAGATAAAGAGTGGGGGAAATTTTTCACAGTGGATTCAGCTAGACGGGTGTTTTTCGTGAAAGATTGGCGAGGGAGGACCAGAGACTGGAGTTCAGACGAGCATCTGCCATGGAAATAACGATAAAACAAGGACAGGCTCGCAACGTCTCTTCTGTGGGAGAGAGGTTGTAGGGTAGAGAAAAGGGCATCCCCCACTAAGCCACGAAGTCTATTTTGTACTCTGTCAAGGCAGGATAGGCTGTTTTTAGCAGCTCCTGTCCAGATATGGCAACAGTATTCCATCCTTGGACGTACTTGGCTTTTATATAGATAGAGAATTGCATCAGTAGTGAGATATCTTCTGGAGCGGTAGAAGGATCCCACCATCTTTCCAGAGACCTTGGCAACAGACTTGATGTACGTGTTCCATTTCAGATCAGGAGTAAAGGTCAAACCCAGAACGCTCTGATCCCCAGCTGGCATCAATTGTGATGGATGGCTCTCGTCTGGGTGAGGCCCCGTGTTTTGACAAGCTTCTGGGTTTGACCTTTACTCCTGATCTGAAATGGAACACGTACATCAAGTCTGTTGCCAAGGTCGCTGGAAAGATGGTGGGATCCTTCTACCGCTCCAGAAGATATCTCACTACTGATGCAATTCTCTATCTATATAAAAGCCAAGTACGGCCAAGGATGGAATACTGTTGCCATATCTGGGCAGGAGCTGCCAAAAACAGCCTATCATGCCTTGACAGAGTACAAAATAGACTTCGTGGTTTAGTGGGGGATGCCCTTTTCTCTACCCTGCAACCCCTCTCCCACAGAAGAGACGTTGCGAGCCTATCCTTGTTTTATCGTTATTTTCATGGCAGGTGCTCGTCTGAACTCCAATCCCTGGTCCCCCCTCGCCAAACTTTCACGAAAAACACCCGTCTAGCTGAATCCACTGTGAAAAATTTCCCCCACTCTATATCTGTGCCTAAATCAAAACGCGGATTTCATGAACAAAGCTTCTTTCTTAGAACTGCACGCCTGTGGAACTCTGTTCCGTCTGCCTGCTTCCCTCCGGACTACAACTTGGATGTCTTCAAGTCTAATGTTAACAAATTCCTAATGAACCGCCCCCCTAATTAAACACTTCATAAAATCTCCTCACTAACGTGATGTACTTGCAATAACCCTTATCCCTGAGTGGCTTCCGGGCCTTGATAAGTGGTGATCACTGTGTAAAAAAAAAAAAAAACACGGAGCCTCACCCAGACGAGAGCCATCCATCACAATTGATGCCAGCTGGGGATCAGAGCGTTGATGATGTAAGGATAGGAGTTTGGTTTTGGATGCATTAAAGGTAACCAGCCACATCTTCCCCCACTGAACCACGCGCTCGAGATCAGAGGATAGAGAATCAGAGAGAACTTTGTCATTTACAGCCTTTGATGTGTTGCCGTAGATGGTTGTGTCATCAGCATAGATGTCAACGAATGATTTAAGTATGTGTTTAGGGAGGTCATTGATGTAGATCAGGAAGAGAGTTGGGCGCAGGATTGACCCCTGGGGGACTCCAGCATTTATATTGCAGGCCTCCGATTTTTGTCCATCGACCACTACTCTTATGAGCCTATCGGAGAGAAATGATTTAATGATTGAGAAAACATTTCCCGTTATACCGTAGCTGGAAATCTTGTGAAGTATACCCTTATGCCATACCTTGTCAAAGGCCTTTGATATGTCAAGAGCAATTGCCCTAGAAAGGAAGCCTTTGTCAAGAGATTCACTTATCCTGCGGGATATAACCGTCAGCACATCTGCGGTAGATCTTGCAGAGCGGAAACCATATTGAGTGTCACTAAGAAGGTTATTCCTGCTGAGGTGGTTGACTATTTCTCTATTTAATATGGATTCCAGCAACTTACTCATAACACAGAGGAGACTTATAGGTCTGTATTGAGAGGGAGATGACTTATCACCTAAATTCTTAAATATAGGGCAAACTGAAGAGGTATTCCAGGGAGTCGGAAAGCACTTCTCCTTAAGGCAGCGCTTAAATAGTTTCGTAAGTATGGGAGCAAGTTCTGGTTGAAGCTTTTTTAACACTATAATTGGGATGCCATCAGAGCCAGTTGCTTTACTGGAATCTAGGTTCTTTATTAGTTTGGCGACCGCCTGCACGGATATTTGTATGTTACCTAGCTTGTTCTGTGTTATAGGAGGAAATATGGGGAGTTGATGGCCTTCGTCGCATATGGTAGAATTAGCTGCAAAGTTCTTTGCAAATAGTTTGGCCTTGTCTGACGCTGACGAGATGACCTCTGGTCCATTGATAATGGTTGGTATAGAACGCACACTTCTGTTCAGGATTTTATTTGTTATTTGCCAAAACTGGTGGGATCCAAGTCGCTGATCAGCTACCTTGGATTTAACAGACTGGGCATATTGCTCTCTTGCATTTTTGATTACTCTTTTACAGTGGTTGCTGGCAGACCTGAAAGCAGCTTTAGTTTCAGTGCATCTATTACGTTGGTAGCTATGGAAAAAGTGATTTCTGTGCGCGATAGCAGCAGCACATTCTGGGGAGAACCATGGCTGGCTGTTAGGTTTTTGTTGAAATTTTTTAGATGGTATGAATTGGTCTATGCCTACAATTAACCATTCGGTCAGTTCTGATGCTATAGAGGACACATCCTTTTTAAACATGGAGTGCAGAGGTAAATCAGATATGAATGTACGGAAGCTATCCCAGTCAGCCATAGAGTATCGGTATACAGTACGGTGGAGGGGTACGTCTGAGGGCTTCTTACATTTCGTTTTTATCTTAACTGATACGACGGAGTGGTCGGAGGATCCTAGAGGAGAATGAACAGAACATGAACATAGCTCAGGGGAAGTTGAGAGAAAAAGGTCTAAGAGGCTTGCATATTGACCGGGTGTATCGGGCACACGGGTGGGTTCGCGAACAATCTGAGTGAGGTCATAAGCAATGGCAAAATCATGACAAAACCTTCCCTCGTCATCCGTCTTATTTGAATGGGTCAGCCATTCCACGTTATGGACGTTGAAATCACCACATATGTGGATGTTAGCCGAGGGATGTGAAGACAGTATGTGGTCAATTTTCTCAGATATGCTCTTAAAGATAGTAACTCCGCTGTTATGGGGCCTATAAAGGGCAAATATAAATGCAGTGGTGTTAGCAAGTGCAACCCTGAAGCACATATAGGGTAAATTAGGATCTTCTCTAGAGATATCCCTGCCACACGGGAAGCCATCCTTAATGTAGGCACATATTCCATGCCCATGGCGATCTTGGGGGTCAGATTTAGCTGTTAAATTTGAGTATCCGTTAATTATGAACTCGTCTAGGGTAGTGGTCGGTCCTATTCCAGTTTCACTTAGAAATAATATGTCCGGTTTCGTCTCCTGTAATTGGGTTTCAACCTCTGGAAGGTTGGAACGTAGACCCCTGATGTTGGAGAAGGAGACCTGGTAGTAGGGGTCTACGTTGAAAGATGGGGTTCTAGGTTTAATCGAGTTTTTATTCTGGATATATTTCATGTTGAGGTTTGGGGATTTGTGGAATAGGTCGGCATACTTGGTTAGAGCAGTACAGAGAAGGAAAGTAAGAGAGAAAAAGACAGGAATTTTTTTTTTTGTAGCACACGAAAAGGTAAAGCCGTAACAATTACCCACTAGTATGGCATCGAGAGGCCCCACCAGAGATACTGCATGGTCCAGATCCACTCACCAAATGGCAATACAGCAGTCCCAGTACTTTGCGCCTGCTGTTTACTCTGGCTGTTGGCGTCATGTTCCGGAGAAAGCCGGGTGCGCTCTGGGTTCACTCTCTCCATGAGTACCAAAAGATTACTTAAAAATTAAGAATAAGCGAGAAAAAATTTACCTCTGAATTAAAAATAAAAATAATAATTCAACTTAGAAGAATATTTCGAAATGAAAACAAATCTATTATAGAAAACACTTGATAACGTGCTCAAAGAATTAAACTATCACAGTTATTCCCATTGGTTTTCTGGTTTGAAAATTAAAAGGTTTCAGATTTACGATAATAATAAGTACATTTAAGTTAAATAATATATAAATAGAAATGAAAATAAACTAAATAATTACATTTTAAATTATATTTTTAAATAGTACAGTATTAGCGAGGCTATTATGTCGAATGGGTAATATAATCGAGCTAATTATTTAAAATGATTTAATTTAATGTGATATGCTAATAACCATAACTCAGTCGATGTATATGTCATGTGAAGAATGCTATATCTAGAAGTTACACATAAAAATAAATGTTTCCTTTGACAGAAGTATCCTACAATGGGCATTAGTATTTCTTGACCAGTAGAAGTGTACACACACTATAGACACTTTATATTTCTTTGACCATAGGGAGTTGTACACACAGACAAACACTATTACTTTATATATATATATATATATATATATATATATATATATATATATATATATATATTACGCCAATTTTCAACGCAAGATCTATACTTTAATTAAACTTTCTTTGGTTTATGAACTCCTATCTCCAAGGATTTATTAAGTATTACAGATTTTTAACCGTATTTTATAGTCAGTCAACTTTATTAATCGGAGTTTGTCATTTGACTATATTAGGATTCCTAGACATCATTTTCATTATCATTTTAAAATGTTTACACGTACTAGCAATTCTATATGATATTTTTTGCTAGTTATTTCCACTGGAGAAAAAGACTAATTTTTAAACTCCATGAAATAAGGAATAGACTTATTGCATTTCTTGCTTTTGAAGAATAAATTTTGTAAAAGTTTTTTGCATAATTTAATTCTCTTCGTGTACACACACACACACACACACACACACACACACACACACACATATATATATATATATATATATATATATACATATATATATACTGTTTTTAAAATATAATTATTCGCTAACAAATGTTTCGCTGTCTACGACTCATCAGAGTGGCTGAATTTTAGCTAGTTTCGAAATCGGGACTCCCCCCCCAATAGACACACCCACATATATTTATATGTATGTGTTTGGGTGTCTATGTGTGTATGTGTGTGTGTATATATATATGTGTGAGAAATTTTCCACGGACAACCGCCATATTGGTTTGGCCGCCTACATGCTTTGTAAGCCGGTTTGTCATTGGTTTAATTTGAATGCGCTAAATCTTGTTTGGCGCCAATTTGTATTCATGTATTATTTTTTCAGTCTGTAAATGAACACGGAAGACAACGGACTTAACCAGCGGTTCTCTGATGAGAACCAAGATGTCTTCATGGACACCAAACAGTAGGTGAACGAAGGACATTTCTCTAAATACAGAGACAACATATTTGCTGATCCTATTCAACCCAAGGAAGATTTTCTACAAGGGTTCGGCGTATTATTATTTGATTATTGGAATTTTATTCTATTTCTTGCAGGGGCCACGTGTTCCCAATTATGCCCGTATTGGGTGCCAACATCACACCGTGTTCAACCATGTACAACATGGATCCTTCTAAAGGAAACCCGAACTAACATTCCCACAGAGGAATCAAACTAAAGGCCCATCGCGTATGGACAGTAAATTCAGCCACTGTTTTTGCAAAGACTTACCGTTGACCAAAGAACTTTCATTTACTGATATTGCATGAATAAAATTTGAGTTTTAAAGGTATAGCTTTGTGGAATTTCATTTGCTTTCTCCGAGGAGGAAATTGGGCGTATGGGAAAGAAATTTTTTAAACTCCCATTTTTATTGCAAAAACAGGCAGAATTTTTAGTTTTATCGCAAAAAAAAACAAGCTAGTCTCGTTTTCTTGCAAACAATAGGTTAAGATTCTGCGTTTTTTGCAAAAAATACTCATTTTTAATGCAAAACATCTAGAATCATTATTTAATGCAAACCCTAGTAAGATATAAATATATTTGTAAATTCTTGATTTAAAACGAGCAGAATTTTTTTTTTCTTAATTTGAACAGATTAATGATAAATATTTTTCTGTTTCGTTGAATCTGAAATGTAATTGTTTCGTTAAAGTAACTCATGTCTCAAAACCTATAAAACAATAAGTTTCGTTTGGCGATATGTTGCACTCATAAAAAAAATAAATAAGTAAAGAAATTTGAATGGTTCTTACGTTTAAAGTAAAGTTAGATAATAATTTAATTCGGCCTTGATATTGGGTCGTAGGTTGCTAGCGTATCGTAATTGCATTTTTTTTTTCGGATTTAAGGTCCCATAAGGATCGTGTACGTTTAGTAATTGAAAAAAAAACTTCTGTTCAAATTCTGTAGACGTATTTAAAAAAATCTTACAATATGAAACCGTTAATGATTTTTCATTCGCAATTTAAAATTTTAATTGTAAAAGTAACTCCTTGAATGTGTTATATTGGTTAATTTAAATTAATTGATTAATTTGAAATTGAGATTGCTAATATTGATTGCTAATATTTGATCTGTATTTGTGATGCCATGTTTTAATGTATTGATTATGTTTACAGTTTTGTCACTTTTCAAATGAATGAGAATTGAAAATTTATTAAAAGAAAAATCTTAAGGGAAAGGGCATAATCCCCCCTCCCTCACTAAATGGCAGGCATCATTAGTAACTCGGGAATTTCGAATTCGGTTATAATTATATAACTCGACTATTCGTAGAGCTTAGCCTAAATCGGGCTTTTTAATCACTGGCGGCCATATTCGTCAGCGTGTTTATTTATGATTAAATAATTCCGTTTGGAATAATGTCGATTTCGCCATCTTAGTATTGCATAAACTATATCTGTTATTTTAATGATAAATTAACGGGGAGGAAGGGCTTAATCCCCCGCCCCGTTTTATAAATAATTCCGTTTGGAATAATATTGGCAGTTTTGCCACATTGATATTGCAGATAATTACATCTGTTATTTTATGAACTGTGCTCGAGGCATGAAAGATGGCCCTAAAAGAGCTAATGTCTAAATGAGATACTGAAAGACTTCGCATCAATAGTGAGGTGAAATGGTTGGAAATTAATGACCCTTCGCCAGAATTTTTCAAATCCCGAGAAGCGGTAATTAGAGGATGGTTAAGTGACCTAGATGAATTGATATACCAGATTCTACTCAAAACGCCAGAGGAAGAGAAACTTTGCGAGGTTTCAGTGAGATTTTCTTCATGAATAGAAGAAAAATTGCTTTCATTAAAATTGAAATTAAATACGCCTCAAGTTATGCAAGCTTCAACGGTTATGCTTGTCAAAATACAATTGGACTGTCCGAAATTTTCCAGCATGTCCATAGATGATAAATTTTCGTTCAGAACATTTCTGAACAAATTCGAATTTTGCACTGACAGTTTAAATAAAGCTGACAGATTATTAGTGTTGAAATCGAAACTAGATGGTGATGCGTTTAACATAATCTCCAATCTAGATATAACCTCAGATAATTAGCCCTAAAATTGTTATGGGAAAAATATTTGAACCCTGATTTGAGTAAAAATCAGGTTTTGGAGGAAATTATTCCTCCTCCGTCTGTTATAACGGATTTTAAAAATTTGAAGTCGTTTCTTGAAAAAGTTAAGAGAAATTTGACTGAGCTCGACAAGTCCTACGGGACTGATTTTTTTGCTGAGGGTGGCACCTCAGGGGCAGTGATAGCTCACATAATATTTGCTAAGTGCCCTAATGCCATTAGAAAAGAGTTGATTAATAGAAGTGGGGAAAGATACCCTTCACTAAATAATAGTATATAGTGTCGCATGTATTTGAAGTAATGGAATACCTATTAGCCGCCCCGCTCGATGTTCGGCGGGATAATTGCGCGTTAAAAATGGCACCTTCTTCACCCAAGATGAAAGCCAAGATGGCGTCTTCTTCCTCACGTGAATGGGGAGGGCACTTTATCTTGTAAACTGTGCCAAGCTACGGATCATTCAATCAAGAACTGTAGTAAGTTTCATATCTTCGAAGCAAAGTGTCGAAGGGCTAAACAGTAAAATTTATGTACTCGGTGTTTGGGTGAGCATGCAGAGGCATTTTGTCGTGGTAGTAAGGGTTTCCCTTACCCGTGTGTGATATGTGGGTTGAGAACCCATTTTACCGTCATGCGTCCCAAAGAAAATAAATCCTTTTTGAGCCGGACAACATATTCTGAATCACAGAATAGTATTTTTCCCATCATGAGAATATCTATGAAAGTACACGGACGATCAGTATATTTCTTTTGTTTAGTAGATACTGGGTCACAACATTCGTTTTTCGCCCAGGAAATTCTTAGTAAATTGTGTTCTGATAAACCCATAAACCACAAGAAGGTTAATATGGCGGTGAACCCGCTGATCGGAAGTGACTCCTTAAGATTGAAGGAGTACTATATATCGATCAAATTAAGGAATCAAAATCCCTTTAAATTTGCGACTTTATTCTCCCAAAAATTAAATTTAAAATTCGAAGTGGATAACTGTGATAAAGTTGTCGATAACTTATCTCAGGAAGGTTTCCGGCTATATCCCGGATATAAGAATTTGAATGGAACCCACCTTATGGGCATTATTGGGTTGGACCTTCTGAGCAAGTTAAATGACATCAAGCTAGTTCAGTGTCTTAATGGAAATGCATGGCCACATGGAAAATTGATAATTCCGTTTGGCGAAAGCCGACATTTTTTTTTTTTAATTTGAATGAGGTATGTTACAACGTATCCTAGTCCTACTGGGGACGATAGAGATGGGTGACGTAACGAAATATATAAAAAAATAAAGTTTCCCAGGTTCCTTGATAATGCGTTGTTATGGCAATGGGACAACTGTCCCGAAGACAACAATAAAATGAAATGTACTGGACAGCAAAATCACATAAGAAATAACGAGGACAAGTATCATCGAAAAATTAACAAACTTTTATTTATATAAAAAAATAAAATAAAATTCAATTCAAGAAAAGAAAATTAAATATGCCTATAATTAAATATGAAATAATTAAATATGAAGATAATTAAATATGAAATGATTTAAATTCTACCGAGAGAAAAATATATTAACAGTCAATGTTCACATAAAACAAGAAATCGTCTGCTCAATTAGATACAGGTTCTAGGGTGAGAGAGATGTTGGAGAAATGACAGTTTTGATTGGAAAACTCACTTAATGTCCTTTGAAATGTGACCTTTCTTTCGTCTCCTTTTTTTATATATATATTTCTTTCATGTAAATTGTTTATGTTTGATTATATGCGCGCAGGTTGATTTTCATATTTTTGTCCTTCGGATGATTTATGTTTCATTACGCGCGTGCGTGTTAATTGCTCCAAATATTCGCTTCCGAAGCTCATCGAAGTCTTTGGTTTATAGTAAAAGTTTCAATGCTCTATGATTCCTTCCTTCGCTGGGTTCATTCTTTTATTCAGTCAATATTCCAACTTTGACCGCTGATCATCGGATGATGTCGTTGTATATTTGCCTCCCCGACGCCGCTACCACGTCGTCGCCGGCTTCGCCAACCCGACCTTCGCTGACTTACGTCTTATCGCTTTGAAGCGCGAAGCTCCACTGCCTGCTGACAACTTTTTTTCAGGCCCCTCTCTCTATATACGATCTCTCTCTCTCTCTCTCTCTCTCTCTCTCCACAGTTTCTCTATATATATACGGTTTATTTCTATCTTTCTTTTCTCTTTCATTTTACACTCTTCGTTCACAGTATCTGTCTCTCCCTTCTCCTCCTGTTCGCAGGCATCCTTCTCCCTTTTTTTCTTCTGATTTGTTTACAAAATGTGACCGAGCAGTCGTGAATTGAATCCTCTTGGCGCGAAAAATGATACAGTGATTAAAATATACTGAAAATATATCTCCTCTCGGCTAAAAATCAGTAAAATAATTTATTATACATTTGAATAAATGTATCACAGGTAGAATCGCCTCCCTTCAATTATATAGTAAAATCACTTCCTCAATTATTTGATTGGGTCTGTGCTAAATTCGACACTTTCTTATGAGGACGGTTTGAAGCCTTTCTTTTCCGAGTCCGCGGTCGAGCGTGGGGTTGAGACGTTGCTCAGTCTCGATTCATTAGGTATTAAAGAAGATGCTAAGTTGTCGACTGTGGACAAGGAAATAATAAAAGAGTTCGAGAACTCTATCGTATGGGAGGAGGGAAAATATCACTTAGACTTACCGTGGTATCATGACAGGATCCCACTGGTAAACAGTAACTTTGTGACTTCCTTAAAGGTAATGGACAGAGTGGCAGAGTCCTTCGAAAGGAAGGAAATGTATAATGAGTACCTCCAAGTGTTTGAGGATTATGAGGAATGTGAAATAGTGGAGCAGATTTTCGTCCTGCCTGGCAAGTATGAAAATTATATTTGGGTTTCACACAGACCCGTTATTAAGGAGGGAACTGGAGTGACGACAAAAATTCGTCCCGTATTCAACTGCTCCCTAAAACTTGGAGAGGGGATGTCAATTAATGACGCTGCCTACATGGGCGTGAAATTATCAGCTAATTTATTGGATTTATTGATGGGATTCAGGAAAAATAAATATGTCCTTCTTGGTGATATAAGAAAGACCTTTTTACAAAATCACCTCAAGTAGGAAGAGGATAAAAACAGATTTTTTCCCCTTAAAAAAGGTGACAAATTGCGTACTTACAAGTATAAAACAATTCTATTTGGATTCAACGCTAGCCCCTTCATTCTGAACTTCATTTTGAAATCCCATGCGGAAAAATACGCAAAGGATGCAGGATCGCATGCTATTTCCAACAATTTTTATGTGGATAATTTTGTCACTACCAGTTGTGACGGAGAGTCCCTACTTGCTATTTATAATAATGTTCGTAGCGGACTGTCAGAGGCAGGCTTCGATTTACGATCCTGCAATTGCAACTGTTCTAAGATACAAGAAAAATTGTTGGAGGATGAAACTATTTCTTCTCCCTTCCCTGCCTTTGAGAAGATATTGGGTTACTTATGTGATCCTGTTCTAAAACTAGCTGACTGAAACATGCTCATGACTGTGTAGCAACATATTACTGCTTATGTAAAAACAAATAAAGAGTATACGTTGCCCTATTTCGATATTGAGCACTCTTAATTAACCTCGTTTAACTTCATTGATTACTTTACCCCTGTAAAATAATAACCTCGGATTATATATATATATGATTGCAATGTCTTGTCAGACGAGTGCCACTCCCTCAGACATTTAAAATCCATGAGCCCAAATGCCTGAGGGAGTATCTATACAAAGATGATGTTACAGAGTCTTAGCTTTGTACGACAGCCAAGTCTCTCTCTCGGTTCAAAATGTTGAGATCCAGCAACAAGCAAGAGCAAGATACCCAGCAACAAATTAAACTGAAGACCAGCTTAATGAAGAAAGATACCCAGCAACAAATTAACTGAAGACCAGCTTTACTGTCTTCCGCTTTATGGTTTTTTAAATCAGAGATTTGCTTCTCCTAGAAATGTTGCCTTCACCACGGCTTACGGGAGCCCTCTCCACCCCAATAAACATACACACACACACACATACACACATACACACACACATACACACACACACAAATATACACGGTGCTAGTTGGCCGTTGACCCAGAAAAAGAGTTCATTCGCCCTATATATATGATTGCTGTATCATCAAGAAATTTTACTGTCAAAATATTTCATTGGGCACAAGGGGAGTAACCACTATGGTTACGATAGGCAATTGTTGGTGCATCTTTTCTAACGACTTCCTATACAACACTAATCGAGCAAAGCTTTCCTAAAGGGAACTAATATATCACAACAACCTCCAAGGATGATAGCTGCTGTCTAAGGGGGGTATTTATTTGCCCCCCCCCCCGCCGAACAAATTAGTCACAAGGCCGATTTTTAATGTGAGGAGTGAAAGGGAAATGGGGACCAACTCCCCGGGGAGTAGGGGAGCTGGATAGTGACAAGTGGTATGAAGAGTTTACCCTACATTGACCAAGCTTTTATATGTGAGGCTGCCCCCACATATGGTCTTTGCTTGCAGTATCTGCCGAAACAGATACTACATTTTGATCTTCATATTTAATTTATTTCGTTTAAAGAGAAAATTACAATTAAAATAATTCCAATATAAAATTAAAAAATTTAAAAAAGTAAAATCTCCAAAAGACAAAACAAATTTAGGCACAAGACCTTATAAGATCTGGGGAGGGGAGTGTTGCAGGGTCTTTGTAACTGAAGTACAAATTGGAGTCTTTGGCGACTTTACTCTTGACTGGCAACATTTACCACAATACCTCATTCACTCTGTGGGCTCTAAATTAACTAATGAAAACCCCAGCGTTTTTTGCAAAAAGGATATAGATACAATTTCTGTATGTGTGTGTGGGGGGGGGCGTGTGTGTGTGTGTGTGCAAATCTTTTATTTTTTTATCTTGGCCAAAAGGCCAATAAAAGCTTGATAGCTGCTGTCTAAGTGACGTCAGGATATAATTCTCGAACTGCATTCTTCCAACAGATTATATCTGCACTCTACGCAGGCTACCACACACACATATATATATATATATAGCTATAGTATATTTAGTATGTTTTTGTGATAGATGAGATCACAGAGAGACCCCTATACATCATTGGGTTATTAAGAAAAACCCTTGTAGAACATGAGTATCGCTCTGTCGATTTTAGAATCAAAGTGATGCGTACGTATAGACAGTCATTTAATACTAACAATCATATTGCTTGAAGCAAACTGGTTTTAACTTACTTTTCATCCATATTTCTGTTTGCTCTAAATATTTCCACTACAAAAACGCTGGGGTCTGGAATAGATGTTTTTTCTAACGAAAATATATTATCAATAGCTATTCCGATGAAACTTACAGGATATATAATGTTATATAAACTTATAAGTGGTTTTTGTTATTTAATTCTATTATTGCGGGTGGTCCTTCACTATTTATCAAAAATGTATTCTTTAATAGCAAAAAAAAAAAATGAATCAATCAATGTACCTCTCTTTCTGCTTCTCTCTCTCTCTCTTTCTCTCTCTCCACACACACACAGATATATATATATATATATATATATATATATATATATATATATATATATATATATATATATATATATACGAGCAAACAGTTAATAAAACATGTTTAAAAGCACTTTGAAATGAGTTAAAAAACATATTTAATCTGAAAAGGAAACACTAGATAAGTGGATAGTCCTTAATCCGCGGAGTTTCGAAGAAATACTTTCCTTCTCATCAGAGGGTAGGAATTAGCAAAATGCGGGATCGAATTTTGCATGCAAAAGTATTTGATGAAATAACAAGTAAGTCAAAGATCTTACTTGAAAACAATAAAAGTGAAGCAGAGGGAATATGGTAAAGAAAAAGGTAATTACACATGAATGGATAGTCTGGTGGAAGATAAATAATCCGGTGACGGTAAAATCCAAATATATAACTTCAAGAAAGTTAATTGAATTTCCATTTGCACAAGTAAAATCCAAGGAAATCTCGTAATTGGAAGAAGATAATCCATAATAATCCAAAGGCAGAAATCCATGGAAAAAATTCACAAAAATGTGTACAAGGAAAAAAGGAAAAAATTCCAATAATATTAATAAAAGAAAAATAAGATATGCGTTTCATTCTACTGCTGAGATCATTTGAATTTATTCATTTGGATTTATTTTATATATTTATATATATACACAATAGTTGTTATTTTACATCAGCATGGATCAACCGTTCACAAAAATCGACCTCACAACACTATTAATATCAGCATCAACATTTTGCATCAGTTATCGAATTCACACGACTATCAACAATCTCCCTCTCCCTTCCTCTCTCTCTCTCTCTCTCTCTCTCTCTCTCTCTATATATATATATATATATATATATATATATATATATATATATATATATATATCACTCGTTTCGACGGCGACTGGTGGCAATATAAATCTGGCGTATTTTAATCGCTTGTGCTCCTCTGCTGACGCTGCCACATGTCCAGTTTGTAGCCGATTCTGTTACTGACTTGGAAAAGGACATTTTAGGGTGCTCCTGCATTTACCGACCCACGATTCCCACAAAGTTTGCTCGGGTTAGCACGATAGCTGGCGGAAGAAATCGGAAAAGGTCGGTCGGGACTTCTTCAATCGTTCACAAACGTGCTATCTATTTTTAGCTAATACGAATCTATAGAGGCTACTTTTATTATAAATTAGAAGAAATAAATTAATTGTAATCGCGTAGTTTAGGGTTAGGGTTCACTATTGCTTTGTAATTTTATTTACTGTATTTCCATGTTTTTATTGTTTTGTTATCATTTTCTCGTAGCAGTTTTACGTTTCGTGATCGCCCCCTTCCGGTTATTCCCGTAAGCAACCGAGCAGGCTCGAAAAACTTCGTGAAAACCACGGGTCAGTAAATGCAGAAGTATCCATTTTAGTAATTAGCTATTAGTTATTCCTATTTACTTGCCTCCCCACGAGGGCAGAGTTAGACACGATCGATTTTTAATGTGGGCAAAATCCAGCTCTCCCGAAATGGGCACTCTGGATAGTTAAAAAAAAATGTCTCAGTCATGAAGGATTTCTCATCCACTGACAGAGGACAAAAAAAGTGAAGTGTAGTATCAGAACAGACACTTCACTGTAGTCTTTGCCTGGAGGCCAAGCACTTAATTGATTAAGTTTTTTTTTTTTTTAATTTACTATCACGATTGCTATTTATGTATCGATAAAACGATTTGAATTTTGGTTGTTTGTCTGTTTGGATAAAGTCTCAATGATAAGGCGCCAGGAAAGAATAAGGTTCGTAAAGGATAATGCTATTCAATGAAATAGAGTTACTTTAGCCACCGAAAAATCATTTATGACGTCACAGAAGGATAATGTCATCCACTTAAATAGACGCGTATGAAACAAGCTTTAATGGATGACGTCACATGGAGAGGACGGGACCATACGCGAATTGTGTAAAGAGTCGTTTATTTTGATCAATAATTAAATAGGAAATTAATATTACTAACTTTTTTTAGTAACTCGAAGTTTGAGAGATAAAGTAGAACTGCAGTGGAATATTCGAATATCTATGCGTCTCATATAGACATCAAGGAAGAAACCTCTTGAGTTTTGAGAAGTTCGATTGAAGTAAAATGAAACAAGCGAGAGAAAAAAACACACACATGCGCACAATCACACACACACATGCGCACAATCACAAACACACTCTCACACACACACACACACATAAATATCAGGTTGTCAAGAAAATTCTTGTGGTTTTTAACTTGTAAATTCAGATGAACATATCTTTGCTCAAACACTCGTCAAGCAGAACAACTATCAATAATTTCCTCCACTCTTTATCTGTGCCTACACCTGAACAAAGCTCCTTTCTTAGAACTGCACACCTGTCGAACTCTCTTCCTTTTGACTGCTTTCCAGCTGACTACAATATGGTTGTCTTCAAGTCCAATGTAAACAAGTTCATGATGAGCTGTTCCCCTTAAGCAATCCAATTTACCAAATTCACACTACTAACGATTTCTATGATATTGTCCCACTGACTACTGCACACTCATTAACTCTTATTCTCGGGTGGCTTCTGGGCCTTGATAAGTGGTGATTCCTATGTAAAAAAAAAATATTGATCGAAATGAGCACCATCAGAACCAACATACTTATGGCAATGCAAAAGAAGTGTATTTATTCCAGTTATGTAAAAATGTTGCGTTCTGGTAGCGATGAAGTTGCTAGAGGCGGGTTTTTTTATCGTTTAGTTTTTTGAAGCATTTCTTCCGCAGACAGTTGTTGAGATGCTTGAAAAAGTGATAGCCGGTAAATGAGATGTCTGGAAAGTGAGATGATGATGCAGAGTTTCGTAGACCAATTCAACTAATGCAGGGGCGGGTTAGCATCGTTCAGTAAGGTATTGTCGTAGATGGGAATCAGTTCATTCCTGTTGACTAATGCTGGGTGATGTTGTCGAAGTTTCTGATGCATTTCATCCATTTGTTGACAGTACTTTTCCGCCATAATGGTTTCGCCTGCATTTAAAAAAAAACTGTAATAGATGAAACTGGTCGCAGACCACCAAACAGTCAGTATGACCTTCATTTGTCACTCTGGTTTCGAGAAGTCTCGTGGAGCCACGTCGATGTCCAACCATTAAACTGAGCGTCGCCAGTTGTCGTAAAGAACCCACTTTTCATCGCAAGTCCAAACCCTGTCGAGAAACGAGTCGTTCTTGTTGCGTAAAAGAAGTAAAGATGACAATTCATAACGGCGTTTCTTTTGGTTGTCGGTCAATCCGTGAGGCACCCATTTATCAAGTTTTTTTGTTTTTTCAATATCACTGAAGTGGTTGGAAATCGTCGTATACGTTACGTCTAATCCAGAAGCAAGTTTTCGGACAGTTGTGCGTGGATGGCATCGACTAAAGCTTTTAATTAATCGATGTAAACATCCGATGGCCGACCACTGCATTCATCATCTTCAAGACTCTCGTCGTCGCAACGAAATTACTTCAACCATCATCGTACTGTGTGTTCAGTAGTGGTTCCTGGGCCAAATATTTCGTTAATATCTGGTTTAGCAGCTTTTCAGCCTAGCTTTAATTGAAATAAGAAAATTGTTCGAATTTGCTTTTGTTCCATATTGTATTCAACGTATTGAAAAGAAGACATAATTATTTTAAAACGATTGGAATTTAAACAATTACGCTCTTTAAAATGATATATGAAGTAAAATATAATTACGAAAACTTATTTGAAAATAAATCATTTGAAATCAAAATTAAAAATCCGCAAGAACGTTCTTGTCACTCTGATATATATATATATATATATATATATATATATATATATATATATATATATGTTGTAAAATTACATGTATTTACGTATATTGTAAAATTACATATATATACATATATACATATTTATTGTAAAATTACATACACACACACACACATATATATATTTATATATATATATATATATATATATATATATATATATATATATACACACTAGCAGTTCAGCCAAGCTTTGCTTTGGCCCTATGTACTGTTCATAACTGTATGAGCATCTGTATGTACATTAAAGGTTAGATCCAGTTCCGAGTAACCTATATCTAAAATTCCAAGTGTTTAAACCCAAAATTGGCGGAGGGGTTTGGTAGAGTTTTCAAAGGTCAAATCGATGAATTTGACAGTCAAATTTCTGACCAAAAAAACGGATTAAAAAGATTTTCTCAAATCTCAATACCCCTTATCTCAAATCTTGAGTCCGTAGACTGAAAATTGACAGAGTAGTTTGGTAGGGAAATGTACAGATAGAGACAGACACACAGGCAATTTAACTTTTATAGTTGTATAGGTTGTAAAATTACACACACGCACACACATACACACACATACACACACACATATATACATATATATATATATATATATATATATATATATATATATATATATATATATATATATATGGGGGAATGTTACAAAATAGCGAAATGTAACTCTCAAATATATATTTGAGGCTTTCTTTTTAACGTCATATTTTACATATGAAAGAATATATTTTTAAACGGTCTGTTGGTTTTCAATCAAATTTTTCTCATCTTTAATTATATAACTTTTAATCATTATATTCTACAATCGTTTAAAATTATGAAATAGTATAAAAAAAGATAATTAAAATTGCTATATTTAAACGTGAATTGCCACGGACGGATGATAACTTTTATATTTCATATATAAAAGCCTTTCTCTGAAATGAGTGATGTGACACAGACAAGAGTGACAAGGGGATGAGAAAGTACTTAATATTATGGAACGGGAATTGATTATTTAAGCTTTACAGGGTTTGTATTACTGTACACATAGATTCGAAAAAGTTGTCAAAAAACAAATATATAACAAATAAATGTTATCAAAGGCAAGATAAGTTACTTTTCTACCAAACTGGATATTTTTTTTTGTGTTTTTATTCAATGTAACATATTTATTCAGCTCGAAAAACATACATTGTTTACCGATGTATTTGAAAATTCAAGATGGCGTCTCACACCCTCTTTAACACCGTAAGTATGGAAAAAGGTGTTATAAATAAAAAAACTATACAAAATACTATTAAAAACCCGCCGAATATATGTCAACCTATGTCACGGTAACACATATTGAGCGAGTTTTTAACAGTATTTTATCCGGTTTTTTATTTATAACATCTTTTCCCACACTTACCGTGTTAAAGAGAGAATAAGACGCCATCTTGAATTTTCCAATACATCGGTAAACACTGTATGGTTTTCGAGCTGAATAAACATGTTACATTGAATAAAAACACGAAAAATATATCCAGTTTGGTAGAAAAGTAACTTATCTTGCCTTTGATAACATTTATTTGTTATATATTTGTTTTTTGACAACTTTTTCGAATCTATGTGTACAGTAATACAAACCCGCTTTACAATATTTTGACACTAAACTTGAACACAATTATGTTGTCTATATTATTTAATTGGAATTCATTATTGAGATGAGTATTATTCATTATTTTTATTTATTGCGGACTATTATCCTTATCTTTATTAGTTGTTGTTTCACTATGTTTTGGTCAACTATTCCGCTGGTCTTCGGGGCCCGTGGCACATTGGATAGAGACGTTGAATCTCTACGGTTCCAGGTAAGAATTGTCTGAAGATAATGGTTTCAATCCTATCCAAAACCGGCCAGACGTTCACTTAGCCAAAACGTGGTTAGACGACAACAACTATGGATGGCAGTAATTGCTGAGAATGCAGTTATGAGATTCGAAGTTCCTATCCCGTCGCGGTTACCACCTGACGACGGTCAGAGGAATAGTTGGCCGAAACGTCGTGAAACAACAATTAAAAAGATAAGCATAATAGTCCGTATTAAATGATAATAATAGATAATATTTATCTCAATAATGAATTCCAATTAAAATAATATATATACCATTCGATACGGACCCGATCATGGAAAATCAGATAAATAAACATGAATTCATAAGACCAAAAAATTCAACCTTGGTCGTCCTTCGGGGCCCGTGGCGCGGTGGATAGAGACGTTGAATCTCTACGGTTCCAGGTGAGAATTGTCTGAAGATAGCGGTTTCAATCCTACCCAAAACCGGTCAGAGGTTTACTTGGCTAAAACGTGGTTAGACGACAACAACTATGAATGGCAGTAATTGCTGAGAATGTTACCACCTGACGAAGGCCAGAGGAATAGTTGGCCGAAAAGAAGAGGATAATAATCCGCAATGAATAAAAATAATCATGTTGTCATTAGTTGGGAAGCAGTCTCGTGATATTTTGTGCCACTAATGGAATATTCTATAACAGGCACTTTGTTAATTAATGTTTCGTTTTTTTTTTTTTTTGTTATTGTTGATTCTTGCTGTTACATAGAAAGAGAGAAAGGGAAAAGAAAAGTTCTTTTCTATAGTTGTATCTAGCCCAGCTGACTTCAAAAGAACAACTGCATTAATTTTTTTTTTTAATATTTCTTATTTATAGCAATGCTTATAAAGAATATACCAATGATATATAAGGATATGATTCGTAGTTTGTTTGTTTTTGACTTTTAGCCGGACATACATACACACACGTGTAGAAAGACAAGTGCCCTTTATGAGATGTTGAATGAGGTTGCATGACATTTTTTTTTGTAAACTAAACTAAGCTTCAACCTCCGTCCCATCGACGAAATGTTGCATCCCTCTGCCTGTTGTGCATATATTTTAATGGTGGATGCTCTGACAAACTACAAGCCCTTGTACCCCCTCGACGTAAATACCTCCGACAAATCCGACAAGCAGAAAAGTCCCACTCCTACACAGTAGAGATCCCTATATGCAAGAAAGCCTTCTATTCCAATAGTTTCTTCCCCAGAACTGTAGACTTTGGAACTTCCTTCCGGGATTCTGCTTTCCCAACTGTACTGACATGCAGAAGTTCAAGTGTAATGTGAACGGATATCTTACTGCCCAACTCCCTACATAGTATCCCTTCAACTTATGTCCCTAAAACTAGCACTCTACATCAAAGTAGCATTGTGCCTTGTTTGGGGCGAAAATGCAATAAAAAAGGATGTCTAGTGCTTGTTTCACAACTTAATCTTTCTCGGAATATTTTTGGCACTTTATGAATTTTTCAGCTTTAACATCTGATTCAACTTGGTTGGAGGCCGGGTATTCGTGCTCATTATAGAACTGCTGCTATTGGGAATGATTCCGTATTGTTAGCAGTGGGGGGGCCGTTGCTGCAGATTGCCTAGATTAATAAGAAAATAATTTTATTTTCCATATATAAATTATTGCTGTGGTTTCTTACGACCTAAAATAAACAAAAACACTAACTGTTGACGTTTATTCCTATTATGGAATGAAATCTTTGTCTCTGAACTCTATTCAGGAGACGAGATATGGCTGTCTAGTTAACTATTTTCTTTCTTGCTTCCCAACACCTAAAAAGTTTCGTCCGATGATTAGAAAAAAAACTCGTATTTGACTCACTAACCCTTCTATAACGAAATGTAAGTACATATCTGTTGTCAGAAATTTGACAATTACACGTAGACTTCCA
This sequence comes from Euprymna scolopes, assembly GCF_053919585.1. Lineage (NCBI taxonomy): Eukaryota > Metazoa > Mollusca > Cephalopoda > Sepiida > Sepiolidae > Euprymna > Euprymna scolopes. The sequence continues at coordinate 154,036,765 of NC_136482.1, read as the reverse complement.
TTCTATTGTTTCTGGACTAATCAGAGTGGCTGATTTTATTTTCTGCTGAGTGTTGCACTTTCGTGAGCTTTTCTATTTTGTGTTTGCTAAGCAGTTTAAGCTAAGAATTTGACATTGACGGACACAGAGAATCCGTTCAAGTCCGCCAGCAGCAGCCGAACTCTAAAGAAGGACACTGAAACTCAACCCCTGTAGGAGGCATGGAGCCTCTGACTTTGATCTCATTGAGACAGTTTCTCTTATGCCTAAATCATTAGGTCCATTACTAAGAGTCCGTTATAGACTCGAATCATTTATTTTATGTCTAAATGTAGGCACATCTTCATTAACTCCACTAAGAGATTTTGTTGGTATAATTACCGAATTAACATGAACATTGGTCATAGACGTGCGCACTATGCTGACAGTGCGAATCTTGGATCCTTTTTATCATAAATATCTTGTCGACCCCTTCTACGGCTGCGAATACTTATCTTCAAAGACAGAATGAATCTACTTTCAGTAACTGTTGAAGAAATAAAACTAACACCTTACAAGGTTGATACCAGCTCTTTTCAGGGGCTAAAAATGGGCATTCCTTTTTTGCAACCAAGGATCAATAAAAATTTGTGTTGAATTTTAAAGGAAAGTCTTTGTTGTTAATTGTCTTGGTTTAGCTACTGTTCAAAGAGCAAAAAAAAAAAAAAAAAAAAAAACCGGTAAGATAAAATATCTTACAGCGTACGTAGATACAGGATTTCTTTGCAAACTCATTTCAGCTGACGAGTTTAGTCTGAAGAGGTTCTCTGATAAACTATTTGCTTTCTCTCATATCACTTGATATAGTTTCATCCGAACACTAGAAAAACATCAGTGTTTTACTCGCTAATTTTCCTGTAACGCAATGTAAGTACATATACGTACTTATACAGGGTGACCCAAAAGAAACGGGTGCCGTGTACACTGACACTAATTAGAGTTGGGGCCCGTTTTTGGGGTCACCCTGTATATATAAATCTACACTTCTATATATATAAAGTAGTAGCGTTTGTGTATGTGTGTGTCTGTGTGTACAACTCTCCTACAACCCACACCATTGAAGCGATCATGACCAAACCTGGCATGATGATGGTCCTCCGCCTAAGGATGGTGTACACCAATTTTCAAGGTTATGGTCAAAAGTCAAGATCATAGCCTATGTATATATACTCCCCTACAGCCCAAACCACTTGACCGATCTTGACCAAACCTGGTATGATGATAGTCTCCAGTCGAGCCAATGGTACACACTATTTTAAAAGGTCAAAGTCTAAATCTCGTACAAAGCGCAGGTATCTTTACTAGTATGCAAATAAATATGCATTGATATTTATAACAGATAGAGAATATTATATATATATTTATATATATATATATATATATATATATATATATATAAAATATTTGGTAACATCGGATGGAAATTACATCTGACGAGTTGATGAGAAAGAAAATTTCTATAAAAAAATAAAATATAAGAAACGGCTGTAATGAAAAGATCCAAGATGAAATAAAAAAGAGTTAAAAATAAAAACGTAAGTCTTTAAATTTCAACAAAATTGTGTACTATATATGCACTGCGCCTATAAAATAGATGCATTAAGCTTTACTCGAAATTAACGGTGATTCAGTTTTTATCATAACAGTCTTAACCCGTTATATGAAAACCGTATACAATGCAATTAACAATATTTCAAAAGTAAACACACACACACACACACACATATATATATATAGCATAATCGCGTTGACACACCTGTTCTCGTCAGATCACCGAAGTTAAGCAACATTGACCCTGGTTAGTCCCAAGTGGGTGACCATTTGGGAATTCTAGGCGCTGTATGTGCTCTCTGCTTATCTCGGCATTTGTTTCCAATCGTCCTGTACTTCACTTGCCACTGGTATTTAACAATATCGTCTCAGGAGAGGTGTGGTTGGAGATTGCGCACCTCCTGCCACAAAAATTGCATCCGCAAGCTACCCTTCGTGGGTATCCATAGTCTGTCCAAGACTGAAGGAGCCTGCCTTTGCTTTATACATACACACACATATATATATGTGTGTGTGTGTGTGTGTGTGTGTGTGTGTGTGTGTGTGTGTAAGGTGGAATGACGTGGCTCTAACTTTAAACCACACCAAAGGCCATAACCGTGGTCGAAAACTTTGTTTTCATCACCCTGGGCACATACCTGTTATTCGTAGCAATAAAGCAATGGTGCTGGCTATTGTGCACATGGTCCTTGCAGAAGTTTTCTTTTGAAATCTGAAACGAACCAGATAATGTTTGGCTTCTTACGGTGCTTCAGTTTGTTTAACAACCTGACAGACATTATTAGTCTGAAATTCTTTGCCTTCTCAGTAAATATCTGGCGTGTCTGGCGCGTATAAGACCTACACTTCAAATTCTCATTTACACATGCAATGTCAGTTATGGGTGAGACGCCTAAATCTCTGGCAATCTGTCGAATAGGCCGCTGAGGAGTTTCATCAATGATTCCCTGGCGTATCCTCGGCTATGGGCTTCAGCTGCACCATCTCTAAACGATTGCCCGATGCGTTGAGCTGTGCCTGCAAGCGTTGAGCCGTCTGGATTGCATTTGTGGGTGCTGCTAATGGTCCTGTTGTCATAACTTGGATCGATAGAGAGCATGAGTTGTACGGCGGCACATCTCCGATCTCACTTGTTGAATATTGTGCCAATTTCAGACATATACGCAAAATAATTTTTTTTTTTAGAAAAGAGTCACCATTTATCAAGGCCCGGACGCCACGAGGATAGGGGTTAATGAGTCAATGAGTATTCTGGTTTTTTTGCTTTTTTTTTCTTTTTTTGGCAAAATTTGGCCTGTTAAGCAATTCTTTATATATACTGTGTTTCATTGGAATAATGTTGATATGTTTTTTCTATTGAAGATAATGACCATTTTATAATTCACTATTTCAATCTCAGTCAAATAATCCAAGACACGACAAACCTTATCAAGTATTCCTTTTTTTGTTCTGGTATTCTTTCAGAAAACTCATCACAACCCAACTACCAAATTCAGAATAAATAACGTTTATCCATGTAATCTACGTTCATGACGTCACAGAGAATATATTGTGCTGTCTTTAATCTGCTTTAGTGTAGGATGCCGTGCCTTTGTAACGTTAAAATTGACTTGCCCGGTTTTAATCGCTGCTTTGCCAGTAGACAGGAATTCGAATAGCTGTTTTCGAATATTATCATATTGGGATAGGAACAAGATGTTACATTGAAACACGTTCTCTGAACCTAGTTAAAAATCGATTTGGATTTAAAGGAAAAGGAGGTAATGGAAATTATAACAGAAATACAGACCATAGTGGAAATGGCCTCACTTTGATTGTGGCTGAAAAAGGGGTTATCTTACCTGGAATGGAAGAGAGTTTTGACGTCTAATATAGAAATCATGAAAAAAAATTTATAACATGGCAATAAAAATATATAACATGACAAAGCAAATATAGATAATTAATATCAACGTAAGATCATAAGACCGAAAACATATGCAACGAGCGAGCAATAATTAGCACTATATCATATAATGGCAACTCCAGCAAAGAGGAGCGCCACCTAACTAGTGTTATCAAATAATGATAAGATGCCAAAACTGGTTGCTACGGTATTTATTTCCTGGTGATACTATGTAGCTAGATGCAAAGGTGAAACTACTGGCTGTGGAGCATTAAAGCGTTCGGTATGTTTTACCGATGGTTCAGTTTTCAATGAGTTTCTTTTTTTACGAAGGTATCACCACTTATCAAGATCCAGAGGCCACTTGAGTATAAAGGTTTGGTATACGTTAGTCAATGGGACAATATTGTAGTAATCGTTAAAAGTGGAAATTTGGTAAATTGGATTACTTAAAGGGATGGCTCATTAAGAACTTGTTTATGTTGGGTTTGAAACTTTTGATTTGTCAGCTAAAAAGCAGGAAAATTGAAGAGTTCCACAGGCCAGCGATTCTAAGAAAGAAGCTTTGTTCATGGAATCTAAATTTAAGTTTATACACAGATAAATAGTGGGGGGGGGCAATTATTGATAGTCGGGGTTTGTATTACTGTACACATAGATTCGAAAAAGTTGTCAAAAAACAAATATATAACAAATAAATGTTATCAAAGGCAAGATAAGTTACTCTTCTGCCAAACTGGATATATTTTTCGTGTTTTTATTCAATGTAACATATTTATTCAGCTCGAAAAACATACAGTGTTTACCGATGTATTCGAAAATTCAAGATGGCGTCTCACACCCTCTTTAACACCGTAAGTATGGAAAAAGGTGTTATAAATAAAAAAAACTATACAAAATACTATTAAAAGCCCGCCGAATATATGTCAACCTATGTCACGGTAACATATATTGAGCGAGTTTTTAACAGTATTTTATCCGGTTTTTTATTTATAACATCTTTTTCCATACTTACCGTGTTAAAGAGAGAATAAGACGCCATCTTGAATGTTCCAATATATCGGTAAACACTGTATGGTTTTCGAGCTGAATAAACATGTTACATTGAATAAAAACACGAAAAATATATCCAGTTTGGTAGAAAAGTAACTTATCTTGCCTTTGATAACATTTATTTGTTATATATTTGTTTTTTGACAACTTTTTCGAATCTATGTGTACAGTAATACAAACCCGATAGTCGTTTTAGCTAGACAAGTGTTTTTCGTAAAAGTTTGTCAAGGAGCAACCATAGATAAGAGCTCGGATGAGTACTTGCCATTAAAATAACGATAGAGCAGAGACGGGCTCGCAACGTCACTTCATGTGAGAAAGAAAAAGGGCATCCCTCTACTAGGTTACCAAGTCTGTTTTAAACAGTCAAATGCAGGATAAGTTACTTTCAGCAGCTCCTGCCAAGATGTGGCAACAATACTCCATCCTATAACGTACTTGGCTCTTATAGCAGTAGAGAATACATCGGCAGTGAGATATCTACTGGAGCGGTAGAATGATTCCACCATTTTTTTCCAGCGACCTTGGCAATAGATTTGGTGTACGTGTTCTATTTAAGATCAGGAGTAAAGGTCAGACCCAGAAGATACAGAAAGCCGAAACGTTCCACTGTTAAATTTTGTGAAACTTGCAACAACCATGATTAGAACAAGAACCGAAATGTATAAATAAGCGTTCATAATTCCGGGGTGTTTACAAAATTACCTAGATAATCACACGGTTATAATGATAGTTGTGCGTTGTTTTACACTTACTGATAAGTACATAAACTATTAGGTTGGTGCAAAAATATGCCATTTTCGACGTTCAACTTTAAGTCAGAATACATTATTTTCGCACCAACCTAATAGTTTATGCACGCGTGCTGTCGTCGTCGCCGCGAACCCAGTTTCGTCTGCTGATGAACGTACTCTAATACCGAAGTTTATTAAAAAGGTTTCTTAAAATATATAAGAAAATCAAATATGATATCAGTGACAGGACACTAAGCGGACGAGGAAAAAAGAGACAGAGGCAAAGAGAGAAAGAAAGAAGAAAAATATAGACAGACAAATGTACGGCTCGTCTCGCCAAACTCGGCTAGATGTGCGCGCTAGCCACCAATATGACGTCTCGCCAACGAAAGGGGAAAAAATCATACACACACACACACATATATGTGTGTGTGTGTGTGTGTGTGTGTGTGTGTTGAATTAGTCCAGAGGGTTCAGGGCAGAAGGGTGGGAGACCAGTGAGAAGGGCATAAAGTCGGAGCACTCCTTTTGAAGCCAAGCTTGTGTCTCTTTGGACTTGTGGGCCGGCGCCGAGTCCTACTGCCACACGCAGTGTCTGCCAACAGCCACCTGATCGCACCAGGGGATCACCACACTCTTCAGCACATCCAAGTGCACTTTGGTGTTGACTTTCAAGCTGAATTCGGAGATGTGACCTGACATGATTTGGCCCTCACTTGAAACCACACCAAAGACCATAATCGTGACCGGAAACTCCCTTGAGCTGTGTCCTCGAGCGTTGAACCATCCGGATTTGCATTTTGAGGATGGTGGCAATAGTCCTGTTTTCACAACCCGGATCGGTAGAGAGCATGAGTTGTACAGTGGCGCATCTCCGATCCCGTTCGTTGAACATTGTGTCACTTTCAGACATGATAGAATGTTCCTATCGCTCTTGTACACAACTGGCCAACTATTAGGTTGTCTACAACGAAGAAAGAAAACCGGTTTCCATCTAACCGATATGGAATCATGTCTTTTGTAGAGCGACAATTTTACCGTTCCCCCTGCATATATATAAATAATACCCATCTTAATAATGAATTCCAATTAAATAATATATATATATATATATATATATATATATATATATATATATATATATATTATTTAATTGGAATTCATTATTAAGATGGGTATTATTTATTCATTTATTTATTACGGACTATTATCCTCATCTGTTTCAGTCTGGCCGATTTATACGAATTAAAACATAAGCGTAACAGACAAAAAATTTACAGCAATTTTTTCTTTAAAGAACTTTAAAGCACTTCGTCATGTTAGACACATATACTGGGCTATCGTCACAATGAACACACTAATTTTAATAGTATGGGTTCTAATACCATATTTAATCTTGTGGTAATGAAGAGGACTCATTTTTAAAGCAGTTGGCATTTCACCACTTTAAAAAGTAACCTAGTGTCCAACTCTGTCCTCGCGGTGAGGCAAATAAATAGACACGTATCAGTTTTCAGTGTAGTTTATTTAATATACTTGTTTAATATAACGATCTACTAACAAAACAAAATAGCGTGACCGACGGACCGCGTGAGTTAGGTTAAGTGCTTACTCGAAATTCGATGACGTTACATTGGACAAATGACGTACCATTTATTTATTTACTTTTTTGCAACCTTTACTCTCGACGATTGATATTGAATTTCGCGCAGGTGAAATTGATATTCGAACAACAAAACTCGCAAACGTAGTGAATACTTGGAAATGCAAATTATGTAAGCATACCAACACATATGATACCATTAAAAATAAAACAACATTAAAATAAATAATTATTTCACTTTAGGGAATTTCATATGTGTGTGTGTGTGTGTGTGTGTGTGTGTGTGTGTGTGTGTGTGTGTGTACAGTCCTGGTCAAAATCATAAGACCACTTAAGAAAGTAAGCGTTTACGCATATTATCGAATTTTTAATCAAACAAATGGTTTCAACCATTGCCAAAAGGGAAGATATGATGGAAAAAAAATGAAATCTGCTTCATTCGAAACCTTAACCCTGATCTAATAATTATTAAAAAAAAAAAAATTTTCACCTGGTCAAAATGATAAGACTACTGATAATTTATCTAACAAAAGGAAATTATAAATTACTAAAAAGGGTCTCAATATTTAGTATAGCCTCCATTATTACGAATTACTTCAAAAAATTATCTTCGGTATGCTTGCGACTAAGTTGCGAAGAAATTTTATCCTATGTACTGAGAGCTGAACCAGAAAGTTCCTTTATCGAATCATACGGAGTTCCATCCTTGAAAACTTCTTTTGCCATCCATCCTCAAAGATTTTCAATGGGATTGAGGTCCGGAGAACATATTGGATGATCTAACAATTCAATATTATTTGAAGAAAATATATATCTATATAAAAGCTAAGTACGTCCAAGGATGGAATACTGCTGCCATATCTGGGCAGGAGCTGCTAAAAACAGCATATCCTGCCTTGACAGAGTACAAAATAGACTTCGTGGCTTAATGAGGGAGGCTCTTTTCTCTACCCTGCAACCTCTCCTACAGAAGAGACGTTGCGAGCCTATCCTTGTTTTATCGTTATTTCCATGGCAGGGGCTCGTCTGAACTCCAATCTCTGGTCCCCCTCGCCAATCTTTCAGGAAAACACCCGTCTAGCTGAATCCACTGTGAAAAATTTCCCCCACTCTATATCTGTGCCTAAATCAAAACGTGGATTCCATGAACAAAGCTTCTTTCTTAGAACTGCATGCCTGTGGAACTCTGTTCCGTCTGCCTGCCTCCCACCTGACTAAAACTTGGATGTCTTCAAGTCCAACGTAAACAAATTCCCAATGAACCGTCCCCTTAAGTAAACACTTCATCAAATCTCCACACTGACGTACAGTACTTGAAATAACCCTTATCCCTGAGTGGCTTCCGGGCCTTGATAAGTGGTGACCACCGTGTAAAAAAAAAAGAAAAAAGTATTCTCGTGCTTGTCGAGAAGTGTGTATCGCAGCGTT
>NC_136482.1:154013493-154023493 GCF_053919585.1 Euprymna scolopes | reverse complement strand
AAAAAAAATGGGGATTAGCGAAATAAGATTAACCCGTAGAGTGAATGTGGTATTTAGGTGAGAGCGTCTAACCTCCGGGAAGTCCTGTCAAGTACTATAAGAATTGAAAATAGATGTATGCTTATACATGCATATTACCACGCTATATTTTGAAATAGTATTTTCGAGTTAAATTCAATTTTTACGATATTTTTTATTAAATTGTTAAATGAAAGCACAGAATAGTTCCAAAACGTCCTCCCCACATATAAAAGTGGTTTTCTAAATAACATTTTTTTTTTTTTTTTTTTTTTTTTTTTTTAGCGCGGTAATATAGATGCATAAGTACCCCATTTTCTTCTACAAATCTGTCTATGGCCTATGATTGACTTTTGGTATATTTGTTTAGGAAAAAAAAAAATACATTGTTATGATTGTATTTCACTTTTATCTAAATTAAATGTTTAAAATATCCAATCCTAAATAACGAAAAAAGAAACCTCCGAAACCTGAAATTATGAAATTAGTAAATTTTAAATAAAATAGTTGTATATGAAATAAATTGAATTTAAAAAAAAAAAAATAAAAAAAAAAAATGAAATTCTAATCATCAATCTTTTTTTCGTTTTATTTAATAAGCTTTTTACCCCATTCATATATTCATTCAATACATTTCTAATACGTTTATGAGAGATGTTTGTTGAAAACGAGAAGACAAAAATACCTATTCTGAGAAACAGGATACTGTAAGATGCGGTTACAATGTTAATAAAACTGTCAGTCTGTTTCTCGTCCATACGTAACTTGGATAAATACACATTGCATTTATATATATATATATATATATATATATATATATATATATATATGAGAGATGTTATTTGCTTTTGCGGTACGTTTTTGAATGAATTCAATTATTTACGAAAGTGCATTTTTACCTAAATGCGAGTTGGGAATAATTTTCCCTTTAACCAATGTGGTACCCCCATATAGGGAGCGGCATATGTACTGTTTTTTTTTTTTTTGTTTTTGTTTTTTTTTTTAATATAATTATGTACTGACACGTTTCGTCGTCTACGACTCATCAGAGTGGCTGAATCTAGCGAGATTCAGCCACTCTGGTGTGTCGCAGACGACGAAATACGTGTCAGTGGATAATTATATTACAAGATAAACAATATATATATATATATATATATATATATATATATATATATATATATATATATATAAGCAGGCCACCCGCCATTGCGCTTAAATATGTCTTGATTTATGCAGATTTCGTATTCATTATTATGTTATATTGGACCCAATATATAGTAATGATTTAAACAGTTAAAAAAGAAAATTACCCATGCGCCACCATTGAAAATCGAAACAAAGACATTTAGCTTACGATTTACTTTTTCCTTTGATGTTAATGCATGAGCTATGAAGACAAGTTTGCTTCAAGGCTAAAACTTAAAACAAGAACCAGTAGCTATTACGTTATGCATGCATATCCGTAATGCCGTCGTTCGACCTTCACCTGGCAAATTCCATTTTTTAATTTTCACACTTTTGTACCGATTTACCCCGACTAAACCCCAACTATAAAGTTTCGCGTAGGTTCGAATACCCTAGTTTCCTGTCTGTAGACTAAAAACTAACAGCAAGCAAAAATTTTTTACCAATTTTTTATACGCATACATAAATATGTAGAGCGAAAGAGTTATGGGTTTACTATAAGCTTTTTACGCAAATATTGCGCAAGTACACACTTATCTCGGCATTGTTTCGAGTTATCCTGAACCTTCACTTGCCACTGGTATTTAACAACGCCGACTCAGGAGAGGTGTGGTTAGAGATTGCGCAACTCTTGCCACAAAAATTCAACGCGCAGGCACCCTTACAGTGGGTATCTATAGTCTATAAATCAAGTAAGCTACTATATATATATATATATATAGTGTGTGTGTGTAGTCATCGACATACAGTCCTGTTTCGTTGTATCTCCACTCATCAGTGCCGCTAGACTAGCACCTCCCCGAAGCCGAGAATTGAACCTAGAACCATCGAGTTGACAGTCAGCCATGGTAGCGGCGCCCGTAAATTATTTCGCCAAATGTCTATTTAAATAAACATTTGTCCACTACTTTTACGGTGCTCTAATCGCTTGTTTATAAACAAACAATGAGCGTCGCATTTTTACGAATTAAAAAATCTTGTTACTAAAAATTTATTATAATTATAATAACAATTTTAATATCCGACAAGGAGTTCAAATAAACAAGAAAATCCTTATTCCATGGAGTTTATATACGAGTTCCTTCCTCATAGGTTCCGAAATGGCTGAGCCTATTTTTTGCAAATTTCACACAAAGCTGATTCATAAGTCTGGATAAGTCGATTCTAAAAATGGCCTTTCTTTTAGAAAGAATTTAGAAATAAATATAAAGAATTTTGATAGGAGAATATTTTCTGTTACACGGGGCAAGGGAGATAATTCTCAGCAAACCAAGGACTATTCAATTCTCATCAAATGCTTTCTTAAAAAACAGAACTATTGTCAATGGAAGAGTATTCGACTAAAGGTCGAACGATCCCTCTGTTCAAGCCCGCGTGTACCTCACCATTTTATTTAATTTGTCTTATTAATAAGTCCGATTTATGATAAAAGAAGTACCATTTAAAATCGCCAAAATCATTTCTTCGTTTGTAGATTTAAAAATTAAACATTTATCAGAAGTGACAGTTCCAAGGCATTTATCGTCAAACTCAAATGTCAGCTGACGTGATATTGTAAACAAACGCAGACGGATTTTGATAAACGACACCATCATAATTTATTTTACTTATATATATATATGCGAATTAGTCCACCGTGCAAATTATTCCTCGTGTTATATATTTAATAGAGAATTGATTCTATAATAATACATATGCAATGAGCATTAATTAAATATCACGTTGAAGCGTATTATACGACCGGGCAACGCCGGGTGCCCAGCTAGTATGTGTGTATATATATATATATATATATATATATATATATATATATATATGATATATTACTGAAGGTTTGAATTTCATTAAGAAGTAGAAAATATCTGTCCTGTTCATGTTTTAATTGTCTTATTACTTTGTTTTTGCTGGGGATGGGGCATTTTACCGGATGCCAAACATTCTCCCATTAGTTTAGTTACTCCAACCGAGAGATCTTTTTAAGATTGTAACCGCCCCTTTACGTGCTATTGTTTGTATTTCTTTTGTACTTGGTTCACCGGGTATATTCGCCAGATAGTTTTCTGACATTCTTTTTCATTAGCCCTGTTGCTTCTACAATGACTTGTATGATGGATACCTTCTTAAGATTCCAGTTTCTTTTCATGTCGTACATAAGTCCTTGGTATTTTGTTACTTTCTCCCTCTCTGCTCTGCTAACGCCAGCATAATGTATATTGATGTGTAGTTTAAAACGTAAACACTAAAAATAAGAAAGGAGAAAGATGAGAGTGCAGGATGTAAAAATCGATTCGCTGGTTGTATTCTTTATTCGTCCTTTCTGTCTCTCGTTCACTTCTTTACATCCGAAATTTCGCGCATTTTCTTTCCTTTCTACCGATAACCCTCAGCCGCTCACGGTGACCGAATAAAAGCTCGCAAGGTCTTTCACACGACAGGGGCGCGAGCAAGAAGTAATGTTTCACATTAGTTTATTATTAGCCTCCTTTTACATGTCTAGAGAACCCGAATACATTCTGTAAGAGTGGATACACTGCAAATCCATAGTGAAGTAAGGTTTGCGCAATCTACACACGCAGTTTTCTTAAACAGGATTTGATTGAGTGCAGTGCAATATAACTAAAAACCAATGCCGGAATATGCAGAAAAATAATAGTAGTATTTAGGAATTCTTAGATTAATTACGTAACTTGGGCATGAGGCAAATCTAAATACCTAACCGAATTCGAACACCGGACGCTGGGACGATCGTTCGCGCTTTTGGTTCAAGAGAACGAATGAACCACAGCAGCACAGCACTTGACTACTATTATTTTGAAATCTCAATCAAAATCACTTTGTATTTGTAAATTTAAAATTCTATTTTATTTTATATTTTTAATTGAGGAATTTACTTTCGAATTTCGAAGAGCTATTGTATAATCTTGTTTCTACTTGCCTCCACACGAGGGCAGAGTTAGACGCAAGTTCGGTTTTGAATGTGGGGAAAATTCAGTTCGAGATTCCGTCCAATGTCGAATTCGACAGAAACATTCCCGAGTTCGACAAGATACACATGAAGAAGGTGGGAGGTTATATCGACCGAAACGTTGTGAAAATCACACTACTGATTATTGTATTGTACAAGCATATACCAGCAGCTTCTCCCCGGTGTTGTCCTGTCGTAAAATATGAGATTTTAATTCGTGAAGATTTCCTATTTATTATCGAGAAATTTTAAGAGCTAATTCTCCATTAATTATTATATTGTACCCAATAGATAGTAACGATTTCAAAAGTTATAAAACTGATTTGGGTGCCATCAGGTATGAATCGAAACAAAAACATTTAGTCTTTACTATTTCAGATATCGACAGATTGATAAGAAAACGTTCGATTACAAGCGACTTCAACGTATAAATGTATGTTTGCGCATATGTAGAAGTATAGGCTTAGTCGACTTACTCCTGCTAAGGTTAGGTTTTTATTTTTAAAATTTGACTCCTTAGCATTACCGGCTAAAAACAAATCGAATTTGTTCCACAGGCCCTAATACCCTATAAGTTCAATCTGCAGACCAAAAATTGAAGGAAAAGTTTCATAGAGATCGTTCCGAACACACACCGACATCGTCAATTTTACACGTAGGTTTTTAATATCAGTGTAAGTGAGGCAAAAAACTGAACTCTCTCTCTCTCTATATATATATATATATATATATATGAAATAAAATGGAGGTGGAAGGACCTGGATACTCAACGTTTCGCCCGATTTATGCGGGCTTCTTCAAGAGGGATGGTCATTGACGAGAGAGTCGGAGGATTGGGGCTATATATAATGATGGGGGAGAGCAGCGTGTTTTCCTTATGTAAATTAGATGTCATATATACATGTATATACATTTTATGAGAGAAGAACTAATTAGAGTAAACTAGTGTAGTGGATTACGTCTAAAAGATAAAATATCGTAGAGATTAAAAATTGTGTTTGGAAATATAGCGGTGATAGATTAAATAAATAAAATGACACGAGATTACGAAAGAATCTTTTTTTTTTTTTTTTTTAAATTAGAAATAATTGAATTTGGCTAAAATAGCGCAGTAACTTAAAAGATGGTATCTAAAAATAATAGGAGGTGATAAAATGGAGTCTAAAAATAGATAATGATAAAATACAGTAAATAAGTAAAATAAAAATAAAATTAAGTGAAATTATGAATTTTTTTTTTTTTTTTTTTTTTTTCATCATTATATATAGCCCCAATCCTCCGACTCTCTCGTCAATGACCATCCCTCTTGAAGAAGCCCGCATAAATCGGGCGAAACGTTGAGTATCCAGGTCCTTCCACCTCCATTTTATTTCATATCGTCGGATTTAATCCAGCTCAACAATCATATATATATATATATATATATATATATATATATATATATATATATATATATATATGAGAGAGAGATTGTTTATTTGTTTTTGTTAACGATACATTTTGGAATGGATTCAATTATTTATATGAAAAGTGCATTTTTACCTAAATCCGAGTTGGGAATAATTTTCCCTTTGACCAATTTGGTACCCCCAAATGAAAAATAAGATTTGGTTTTATGTAACTAACACCCAACAGGGGTGCAAATTTGAGGGGGGTTGTTTTTTTTTTTTTTTTTTTTACAAAAGCATCACCACTTATCAATGGTGGTTTCAGCTAAACGAGTGTTTTTCGTGAAATTCAGGCCAGAGAGCACTTGCCATGAAAATAACGATAGACCAGAGACAGACTCACAACGTCAGGGAAGAAAATGGGCATCCCTCCCACAAGGGCCACGAAGTCTATTTTGAACTCTATTAAGGCAGGATAAGCTGCTTCTAGCAGCCCCTGCTCAGATGTGGCAACAGTACTCCATCATTGGACGTACGCTTATATATGTAGAGAATTGCATTAGCAGTGAGATATCTACGGGAGCAGTTAAACAACCCACCATTTTTCCAGCAGACTTGGCAACAGATTCCATGTACGTTTTCCATCTCAGATCAGGAGTAAAGGTCAAAACTATATATAACTAAATATAGAACCTCGCCAAGACTGTGTTTAGATATAGGAATGAATGATAAGGGATGGGTGGGTTAAGGATCGAGATAAAGGTAATGGAATACTAGAAAGAATAGTATTCGTATGGTATGCGTGTGTGATGCCCCCCCCCAATCTTAAACCTACTAGTGTGTATAGTTTTAAATAATAGGGGAATGTGGATTTGATATATCTATGCTAACAGGGGTTTCAGATTTAATTAGTTGTATTTATTTGTTCCCCACCAAAGCAAATTAGGCATAAGGCCGTTTTTAATGTGGGGTAAAAAACAGCTCCCATAAAAGTAGGCAAAAAGGGGGCGCTCTGGTTACCAAAAATAATAATTGTCCCAGTATAGAGGGTCTCCCCTCCATTGACTGGTACAAATTATCTTAAGTCAGCAGCTGTAGAACAGATGGTGTTTATTTGCTCCCCCACTGAGCAAATTAGGCACAAGGCCGTTTTTAATGTGAGGTAAAAACCAGCTCCCCTTAAAGTAGGCAAAAAGGGGGCACTCTGGTTACCAAAAATAATAATTGTCCCAGTATAGAGGGTTTCCCCTCCATTGACTGGTACAAATTATCTTAAGTGCAGCATCTGCCGGAACAGATACTACACTTTGATCCCGACTCGAAGGCCAAGAACAACAGAAAAAAAAGGCAAGCCTAATTTCAGTTATAAAAATGCTTTTAATTTAACTAGAATTTTTATGTGGTCGGAAAATGTACGACTTACGTTGCTCTCTTGCATATCCCCCCACCACTATTATTTCTACATAAATTAGTGAATAGGTTAAAAGATAAGGAAGAAATAGAAAAATCGTAAGGGAGAACAGAATGTGTGTGTGTGTGTGTGTGTGTGTAATCTGAAATTATGCAATATAATTGATAGTATTCCACAGAAGACAAAAACGAAATTCAAAGTAAAATGTTAGAGCCAATCCCTCTTTAATATCTATTACTGATTCTAATCGTAAAAATATAATTCGTTAATAACATAAATTTTCTGTTTAACCAGGCTTTCTTATATACCTAAAACTAGTTATTATACTGAGCAAAATGAGGTAATGCAATTGAAAAAGTCCAGCAGGAAATAGTTATTGATTTAAAAAATGTTTTTGAATAATTGTGTGAATTAGATGTTCGCTTACTTCTGCAGTTTACGAACTATCCTATATTTTATTTGTTTTTTGCTTTTTTTTAAAAAAAAAACTGCAAAAAACAAATATAGGATAGTTCGTAAAGTTAAATTCAATTTTTAAAAAATATTTTGCTGACAAAATTGTTAGGTGAAAGTACAGAATATTTAACAAAACTCCACCTAATGGGTTTGTAAATAACAACGTGATAATTTCAGCACGGTCTTTATGCTGCATAATTACAATGTTCATACAATTGGCAAGTACATGTTAAAATATTGTAGAAACGATATTTTAATTATATTTTATAATTTTAATTTGGAGGTAGTCTTAGTTTTCGTTGTTCATTGTTATATAAATATTCGAAAAAATGTTCGCATTTACAAAGCACAACAAAGCATTCGGCGACAATTATAATATTCTTATAAAGCTATTGCAATTTTAAGACGAATAAGATGCCTCGCAAATTACTTCATTTGATAATTAATTTAGCATTAAAAATTAATTTAGCATTCTGTTTTATAACTTTAATTATTAATACAGACAATACTGTTGCACATCTATATATCTATAATACCGAAATTGTCTGTGTGTGTGTCTATCTGTAAGTACATTCTCTACTAAATTACTCTGTCAATTTTCAGTCTACAGGCTCGACATAAGGAGTATTGAGATTTGGGAAAATCTTTTTAATTGGTTTTCAGCCAGAAATTTGGCTGTCAAGGGGTCAAAGTTCAACGACTTGACCTTTGAAAACTTTACCAAACTCCTCTGCCAATTTTGGCCGTAAACACTTGAAATTTTAAATGTAGGTTACTTGGACATGGATTAAATATTTTAATTTGATTTGAGCCAAAAACAGTTTAAGTTAATGGGTCAAAAATTGGGGTCAAAGTTGAAAAAAAAAATTTGACCTCAGCGGTCTCTACCTAATTACTCAGTCAGTTTCTGGTCTAAACATATGAAATTTTGCATAAAGTGTAATCAGACGTATGGCAAGCGAAAATTTGGCTGCCAAGGAGTCAAAGTTCTAAAGATTTGACCTTTGCAGTCTCATGCAAACAATTCAACTAATTTTAGGTCTAAACATTTGAAATTTGAAATAACAGGTATTCAGACACGCAACAAGTATTTTCATCAATTATAGGGCGAAAATTTGACTGCCAAGAGATGAAAGTTAACAGAGTTGACCTTTGCAGACTCTACCAAACTCCTCCGCCAATTTTGGCTCTAAAGACTTTAAATTTTAGATGTAGGTAACTTGGACATGGATCAAACTTTTTATTTTGATTTGAGACCAAAACAATAAATGTTAAGTTTTCAAAATTGGGATCAAAGTTAAAAAAAAATTTACCTCTACGGTCTCTACCCAAATTACTCACACAATTTTTGGTTTAAACATTTGAAATTTTGCATAAAGGGTATTCACACATAGGGCAAGTTATGATCAGTAGATAGGGCTCGAGCAAGGTCGGGCTGAACTGTTAGTATATAAGAAAATCACACAGGGTTCTTTCAAATAAATGACGTTAAACAAAACTTCATTGTAAACTGTTTGAAAATAGTTCTGCAAATTATGCATAAAAATGGCTGCATTTAGTGCTTTGGTTTTCTGTACTACAGTATTCCAAGAGACTCTGTCGTATTATTAATTTGAACAACAGTAAGCCGGTCTAGGTGTGAAAAAAGAAACATTTCGCACTAGATGGATAATAGCATTCTTTATTTCCAATGCACCTTCTGCTAACGTTTTCCTATTTTTGAAAATACTACAAATAATACCTATTAGTTTGTTTACACAGAGTTATCTCCTAGTAGTTGCGCCATTTTCTAAATTTGGGTCAGAGTAGCAGGAACCCCTTACGTGTGTTGGTGAATTAAATATAAACCTGATGTGGCGAAATGCCAAGCTGTTTTTATGAAGATGTGAACGAACTGTGATGCACTGTACGAGCCAGGAAGATTATCCTTTCGTAATTCCTGTCCAAACTGAATCGAAAGATATCATGTTTTAACTAAGAGTAAAAGTGTTGCGTGATTTACCCAAATTTTATCATTCTTTTAAAGTTCTGATCTCGGGCTCAACTTAGTTCTAACAGAAAAGAAGTATTCCTAAGATGCGTTTATTCAGTTTAAGAAGTTTGGCGATGAGAATTCTATTACAAAATAAAGGCTTTACTAGGAACAAAAATGTTAACTCAAACTAAAAAGTAAGAGTTTTAATGACATTTAAATAAAATAAAAAATTAAAATGAAATAATGTTTACTAGACATCATACATGACTTGATTGATCCGCGTAGACTCTTCCTGATATGAAAATGTAATTATATTATATATATATATACTAGCGAGGGGGGCACCCGTTTTTGACCAGGCATAAAATACGCTTAAATACGATATTTTAATTTGTACATATTTAGTATATATTATTATAGTCGTGATTTCAAAAGTAACAAAAAAAAGTACTTGGGTACCATCAGCTGGAATCGAAACTGTTACATTCAAAGCTGGCGACGTTACTACTGTACCAAAGTGACACGCATATGAGCCGATTAAAAATGAAAAGGTAAAAATAAACTTAGATGAATGGAAAAAATGTTTAACGATTTTTTGC
>NC_136482.1:153995993-154008493 GCF_053919585.1 Euprymna scolopes | reverse complement strand
CTCTCACGTTTAAGTTATAAATTGCATTTTATATGCGCATTCACAAATCTCTGAAAGATAATCTATCCGTCCTTTTGTCGATTCTTCGCGTTTACGAATGTCAGTTCTCTGTTAATTACGTTGCCAATGTGTTTGAGTGAATTTGCTTCAAGTAATAGCTATATAATCACTTGTTGGTAATGTTATGCGCTTATATTACTTCTAAAGTTAGTCTGTGAGGGAGGCTAAAAACAACTGAACTATATAGACGTAACATGCTAGAGAACGCTACCCGTAGCTAGGGTGTAGACATCTTAGAATGATGCAAATCGATTGCGAAGTTGGATATAACGTTAAACTGTGCTGAACAGTTTGATGGAGAATGAGAAGAGGGTGTTAGAAGAGGTGGGCAAATGGCGAGCTTATGCGTACGCTTACAACAATAATGGATTATTTACAAGGATGAATTAATGAATCCACAATATGGTAATTATCTTCTCAGTGGTATTTGGAGATTTAGAATCGATGTAATAATCGGTTATTGTATCTAAATTAGATTATTAAAGCATCCAAAGCGGGCTTGAACACGGGAATCTTCAACTATTCGTGAACCCCCTAGTATTATATCTTCTCACTTTTGCCCCGAGAATATGTTCGTATATAGTGGTTGGGAAGAGTCTGCACACATACACACACACACATAATGTATATATATATATATATATATATATATATAGCAGGACCTGGTAATCTGCGTTGCACGTTGGTAGCATGCCCTAACCCCAGCGTAAAAAAATTAAAGTACGCTGGTTTTGTTGTTGCCCAACCTCCAACCTCCTCATATTAAGAACTGCTTTCGGAATACACTCCCAACCCACTCATGTAAAGAACGGTTTTTGGAATGAGCAAGCGCAGCCTTTCTATGTTTAGAACGGCTTTCGGACAAGACACCCCATTTTGTGAGTGGGGGTGGTGTTATCAGAAATGTAACTATGATATTCGCTGTCATCATTCCCCGTGCGTATTAATCTGGCGAGCAGGGTATGGTATTTTTTATGGCAAGACTAGAGTTTACGTGGCAAAATATTCCCGAACCGTCTATTATTTAAAAGGAACTAAATCCCTGTATTCACCAGTACGTAAATATATAGACGGTATTTCAGAAAGTGATAGTTTTAAATAAGCAGAAAAAAAAACACAATATAAACAGAATATTTTCTTTAAATAATAAACAATGGTTGTTTATTTTAAACAACATATATATATAGAATATTATTTATATTATAAACAATATAAATAGAGCACTTTATAATTTGAAGCACTAAACCTTCGTAAATTTAATTTTAGGCAAGAGAAACAGAAATTTTTTTACAATTCTGAAAGAAATATTGTTCAGACATTTTTTTCAGCACATGGAAAAGAAAATTAGAGAAAATAAGGCAAAACAATATATTTTGTTTTGTGACTTGTTTTCGTTTAAAAATAAAAACAGAACGGTTAATAATACTTACAAGTATTTAAAGAACGCACATGCATTTTTCAATATATATACCTAAAAGAAAATGCAATGGAGGGAGATCAGGCAAAAACAATTTATGCTGCTTTGTGACCTATTTGCGTTTAAAAACAAAACATTTAATAATAGCTATTACCCATGCAAGCCATAAGAAAAAAAAACATAAAAAAATGAAGCAACACTACAGCGAGTACCTCTGTGAGCGCAAAAAAATAAATATTAGCCGCAGTTGCCAGGCTCGAGCGTGTAACTCTAATAGGAAAAGGAGGTGTAAACAAAGGAAACGCTTTAGTCGATTGGTATGTGTAAATATGTTTGTATTTGGGGTATTTTATTTAAAACGATTGCCTCTTCTATAGCGTGAAGCCATGTTTGTAAATCTCTGGAGTGTTCGTTTTTGTAGGAAGATTTATATTCTGGAATGAACGAATAGTCACTTCTCAGCCAATGAGATTTGGCATACACACACACACACACACATATATATATATATATATATATATATATATATATATATATATAAGAAGCTTTGAATAAAAAAATGCAAAAATAAAGAATGCAGTTTAGATTCCCGGAAGGGGGAAAATATTAATTTTAACCTATCGCAGACTAAGCACCTACATAATCCGATTTCTAAAAAGTTTATAATGACCAAAGAGAATTCATTTATATATGGATGGAAAAAAATGCCTTAACTATAATTGTTAACTAGAAATAGACTTAGCACTTGCATAAGCCGATTTCGCAAAAGTCTTAAATTTTAAAACAGAATTTAACTACATAAGGATGAAAAGAGAAAACGTTAACTAAAATTTTATAAATAGAAAACGGGAATCATCAGCTGCTACCATGTAGCTGTTTCGGAGATTTAAAAACTATATATATATATATATATATATATATATATCGCAAAATTCATGTCTGGTTCGAGGCCTACTTGTTTGTTACGAATCAGATGCTGTAAATTAGAGCTTCCCAACTATCATTTCGCGAAAACATGAGGTTCCTTAAGAGCTTGCGAAAGGTTCTTTCAAAAGATACTGATAAACAGATATTTGTATGCTTTTGCGTATATGCGCAAATGCGTTTTTCGGGATAGTTTTTTTTTTTTTAATCTAATTTTCTTATACATGTACGGATTTGTGAAAAAGGAAACTGGAAAAAAAAGGATCGAATTATATTTTAATTAGTTGACAGAAAAATATATCGTTTTTTTTTTTTTTTTAACTTGCCCATAAATTTAAGATATATATATATATTTTTTTTTACTTACACCTGTTATAAAAGTATTTCTTGCATAATGAACAAAGAAATAAGATGGTAAAATATTTTTTAATGCAAAGCACTCCTTGAGGCATCAAAAGTAAAAATTTTGGGAAACACTTCTGTAGATTGCCATGTCAGCGACAATCGCCAGAAGATTGCCGACATTCTGCCATTGAAAGACTTCATCAGGAAATAGTGTCTCTGTCATCTAAGACATTTCCTGAAAGCAAAAATAAATCATTGATAATGTTTGTGCGAATTCCGTAAAACCAAACTACATAGATTCATGAACAAACGTCACAAAAAATAATAGGTGATCCATAAACAAACAAAAAAAAAACATAGAAAAGAAATCACCGAGCTTGTCGTCCCTGAAAATTGTTTAGGAAATAATACATGTACGAAGGTCGTCTGGCAACCTATATATTTCGCGTTGTTTGCTGCTATTCATGGTGTTGACTATACACAAATTAGATTCAGTTCGACAATCTAGTCATTCTTCACCGATAGAACCTTATAAGCGTAACAGGTAAACCTCTGTCAACTGGATGCTGGTGCTACCAGATCAGGCTGTCTACTGACTTCCTGAGATGAAACGCACCTACATAGATGTCTTTGTTTTTTTATTCCCTTTTGCAAAACTTAGTCATGTTCTGCGAAAACAAAAACAAAAACAACATTCTCCTCCCCCTCCCCTCCCTCGTTTTCTTTTTCCTTCACCTCCTCACCTTTTTTTTTTTTTTTTTTTTTTTTTTTTTTTTTTTTGCCTAGTTGGTAGGGCGATAGAACATACCAACTGCCCCCCTGCAGAGGGTAAAAATCCTTCAATGGGACCACCAGTTGACCGTTGGTGGCAACCCGTAATGCATTAAGAACGGGATCCTGGTGGTTGAGTGGAACATGCCTAGGAAATAATAACATGATACTACAACACACCACTTTGGCCCTTACTAGGCTAGACGGGAGGTTGGATAGGCCCGATCCAATCAATCGGTTGGTCATGACAAGCACTAATTCAGACAATCCAAACAAAAACACACTAACACTCAACATAAACAATAAACTGAATTAATAAGCGATGGCTGAAGGGTCAATCAAGCTGGGAAAAAGGTAACCATCAGGAATAATAAAAATACAGGGAAATCCCATACTTGGGTGGGCATAACCATATATTGTGAATGCTTGGAAACCTCCCCATGTTTGAGTATACCAGCTATGTAGCCCTGGAGAACCGAGGCGAATGGGATTTACCCCCTCATAGTTCTTCCCCATAAGGGGCTCCGAGGAGGGTGGGGAGCATGGCTGATGAATTTTTCAAAAATTATTATGAATACCAAAAAATCCAAGAGACCACACACAGAAATTGACTCTGACAGCGACAATGAAGATACAAACTTTCCAAGATTCATCGTGCTAGAAGCAACGTCTAATATACCGTTAACTAAAATGTCACCCTTCATTATCCAAAAGGTAATATCAAGCAAAATAACACCTAAAAATGTCAAAAAATTAAGGAATGGTACCATATTGGTAGAAGTACTAAATAAAAAACAGGCCAAAACTCTACTTCAACTACAAAAATTGCATGAAACAAACATCAAAGCTTATCCACACCAAACACTAAACTACTCCAAAGGAGTCATAAAAAAACAGGAAATCTCCGTCTGCACAACAGAAGAAATCAAAACAGAACTAAAAAAACCAAGGGGTCACAGATGTAAAAAGAATCACATTTAAAAAAAAAGGAGAGGTAATATATACAAACACTTATATATTAACATTCAATTATCCTCAAATACCAGAGACCATCAATATAGGTTATGAAAGAACGAAAATAGAACAATACATCCCAAAACCTTTACAATGCTACAACTGCCAAAAGTTTGGACATAATAAAGACCAATGTCTAAGATTCTTCACATGTGGAAACTGCAGTGAAAAAAACCCAGACCACGATGAAGAAGACTGTCCAAATAAAACCAAATGCACAAACTGTCAAGAAGAGCACCACTCTCACTCAAAACAGTGCAAAATATATAATCAAGAGAAGGAAATAATAACAATCAAATATCAAAAAAATATAACCTTCCAAGAAGCCCGCAAAGAAGTCACAAATCGCACCAAAAACTCATATGCCACAATAACCCAACAAGCAAACAAAATGTACAACTACAATGAACTAAACCTTGCTCCAGAAATTGCAAACCTAGCAAAAGAACTAAAGAACATACTTGAAGAATTAAAATCTTTTTTATCAGAACTGAAAATAAACTCCAACAGCCAAATAAAAGTCAGAAACGAACAACCCAGTATAAAAGAAAACGAAACAAAGGAAATCAGAAAAACTTCCATCAATATTGAGGAATCAATCCCTAAAGAAATGAAACCTCCTCAATTATCAAAACGTGAAAGATCCAAGTCACAAACAAGGACAAAAACAGATGTTAAAAATAAACACACAACAACAGAAAAAATGGAAATAGAACAGAACAACAAAAAAACTACCCCCCAAAAACAAAATGACAAACAAAAAACAGAATTAGTATTAATTGAAAATGAAAATAAATTTGAACTAGTTGAAACTGATAGCCAAAAAAGACAGTCAAGACAAAGTAAATCTAAAAGTCCCAGACCAAAACCCAAAAAAAGCCTCTCACCAGAAACAAGAAACAGACCATCCACTTCCAAAAGAAACACCCAAACTAACATCGAAACTATGGACGTAGACATAAACACCAACAGTCCAAAACCAAAAGAAAATATAAACCATGACTAACAAAATCCTACAGTGGAACATAAGAGGATTAAAAATTAATATCGAAGAAATGCAAATACTTATCAAATCCTTATGTCCTGCAATAATTTGCCTACAGGAAACACACTTAAAAGAAAATGACAAAATTAACATAAAACACTACTCAATATACAACCACATAAACAAATTATCATGCAAAGCCACCGGTGGATCATCAATACTGATAAACGAAAACATTCCACACAGCAAAGTGAACTTAAAAACAAATATGCAAGCTGTTGCAATAACTGCAACACTACACAAAACAATAACCCTATGCTCACTCTATATACCACCAAATGAAACAATAAACGAAACTGAATTAAACAATATAATCAAACAACTACCTAAACCTTTTCTACTGTTGGGAGACTTCAATAGTCATAATATATGGTGGGGCAGTAAAAAAAACAACAAAAGAGGCCAAACCATAGAAAAAATAATTAACCAAAACGATCTATGCCTACTCAACAACAAAGAGAATACATATATGCACCCACCAACGGGAACCCTATCAGCAATCGATATAACACTATGTGACCCAACTATATACATGGATTATAGCTGGAGAACACATAAGGATGCATGCGGAAGTGACCACTTCCCAATCATAATAGAAAACGAGAATCCCAAGCCAGAAGACAAAACACCCCGCTGGAATTTACAAAAGGCAAATTGGGAAAATTTCCAAAATACATGTCAATACAGATTAATACCTGAAGCGAATCCTGACTTAGAACACATCACATATTTCAGCAACACCCTACTCACAATAGCCGAGGAGAACATACCAAAAAGTTCCACTACTACAAAATATAACAAACCCTGGTACAATAAAGAATGCAAAGAAGCTATAAGAGCCAGACGTGCAAACCTAAGGAAATTTAAAAACAGTCCAACGAAAGAAAATTTGGACACCTATAAAAACAGCAAAGCCAAAGCACGGAAAACTATCAAAGAATCAAAACGGAACTCGTGGAAAGATTATGTAACAAAAATTAATCAAAACACAAAACCCAAAAAAGTATGGGAGATGGTCAGAAAAATAGCAGGAAAAAATACAAAGAACCCTATTAAACACCTTATATGCGACAACACAAAGATTACCGACAAACAAAATATCGCAAATAAATTAGCAGAACAATTCTCAATGAACTCATCATCAAAAAACCAAAATAAAAAATTCCAAGCTATAAAGAAAAATGAAGAAAAAATAAAAATAAACTTCAAATCAAAAAATGAAGAAAACTACAATCAATTATTCAACAGTGCAGAACTAGAGGAGGCAATAAACAAATCTCCCGATACAGCAGTCGGCCCCGACGAGATCCATTATCAATTCCTCAAAAAACTACCAAAACCATCACTGGACTACTTATTACAAATTTACAATGAGATATGGATAACTAACAACATTCCAAAAAACTGGAAGCAGGCAACAGTAATCCCAATACCCAAACCAAAAAAAGACCATACAAACCCAACAAACTACCGACCCATTGCACTAACTAGTTGTTTGTGCAAAACTTTTGAAAGAATGATTAACGAAAGATTAAATTGGTACTTGGAAAGCAAAAATTTAATTACAGAAAGCCAGTCGGGTTTCAGGAAAAATAGAAGCCCCACCGATCACTTAATAAAACTGGAAACACGCATAAGAGAAGCATTTGCAAAAAAAGAACATCTAATAGCAATTTTTTTTGACATGCAAAAGGCGTATGACACCGCTTGGAAATACGGAATCCAAAAAGACCTGTATGAACTAGGACTTAGGGGTAGAATGCCAGAAATTATCAGAAATTTCTTAACAAATAGAAACTTCCAAGTACGGATGGACAACACTTATTCAGTCCAAAAAGATCAAGAAATGGGGGTCCCCCAAGGCAGTATCCTGTCTGTCACCCTCTTCAACATTAAAATAAACAATATCATAAAAAACATAGACCCAGGAATTGAAAATGCCCTATACGTGGACGACCTACTTATATACTACCAATCTAAATATATACAAACAGCCGAACGCAAACTACAACTCTGTCTGAATAAAATAAACAAATGGGCCATAGAAAATGGATTTACATTCTCAGAGGAAAAAACTAAATGCATCCACTTTTGCAAATTACGAAAATTCCACCACGACCCCAACCTGAAACTGGATAACAAGAACATCCCACTTACCGACCAACATAAATATTTAGGTATTATATTTGATAAAAAATTGAACTTTATACCGCATATAAAATATTTAAAAGCAAAATGCCAAAAGACAATGCAATTGATCAAAGTCCTAGCACACACCGATTGGGGTGCAGACAAAGTCACATTATTAAAATTATACCAAACTCTAATCAGATCTAAAATGGACTATGGATGCTTCATCTATGGAGCAGCAAGGAAGTCCTACATAAAAGAACTAAATACAATCCACCATCAAGGATTAAGATTAGCCTTGGGAGCATTTAGAACCTCTCCAGTAGAAAGCTTCTATATAGAGGCCCACGAGCCTCCACTGATTCTAAGACGACAGAAGTTAGCGCTACAATATTACCTAAAGCTGGTATCAAGTCCAACAAATCCTGCATATCAATGTACCCTTCACCCACAATACACACATCTCTTCAACAAGAAAGAAGATATCAAGCCCTACAGCCTCCGGATAAAAAACCTTCTCACAGAAGCCCAAATGGACATTACAAAAATACATAAATATAACAAATCAAAAACTCCACCCTGGATGATCAAACAACCACACATAATATTAAAATTAAATAAATATCCCAAAACGAAAACCCACCCATCAACCTTCCATGAAGAACTACTTATCATCCAGAATACATACAAAGAATATACACAAATTTACACTGACGGATCAAAAGATGGAGATAAAGTAGGATGCGCAGCCATCCACAAAAAAATAAAACTAAAGAAAAGGCTCCCAAACGAATCTTCTATTTTCAGCGCAGAAGCAACAGCCATAGATTTGGCACTGAATATAATAACCAATGATGACCATCAAAAATATATCATATTTACTGACTCACTTTCAATACTCATATCTCTAAAAGAAAAAAAAATGACAAACCCACTTATTACAAAATTGCTAAACAAAATAGATGCCATAACCATGAAAAAAAACATTATCTTTTGCTGGATACCAAGCCATATCGGCATATACATGAATGAACAAGCAGATAAGGCAGCAAAGGAAACTCTGCAACAAAACCACATAAGTGGAAAAATCCCCTATACAGACCTAAAGACTAAAATAAACACATTTTTGAAGAGAAAATGGCAAGAAAACTGGAGCTCATGCACCAAAAACAAACTATTCCAAATAACACCAAATATTGGAACGAGAGACACCAAAAAGTTAACAAGAAAGGAAGAGGTAGTAATGACCAGACTGCGAATAGGTCACACTCACATCACCCACTCACATCTACTAAAAGGGGAGGAGACACCAAACTGTATAACGTGTCAAGAACCCTACACAATACACCATATACTGACAAACTGCATTGACCTTGAACAAATCCGAACAAAGTATTACCAAGAAAAAAATCTGAAAACAATATTAAACAAGATTGATCCCCAAAAAATTATCAATTTTCTGAAAGAAACTAAAATATACTCAAAAATATAAGGAAAGACCCCCCCCCCCACAAAAAAAAAAAAAAAACCTTAAGAAGAACAAACCAATATTTAACACAACATAACGAACCTTTCGGCATTAAATGACCCCAAAGTGGTTGATATGCCATAAAACAAAACAAACAAACTGTCAACTGGATGACCTTCACGCATGGGAAATATCAAAGCAACCGTGGTAAATAATTCGACTATTTTACACTGCCTCTCAATGTTACAAACCTAAGGTGACCGACATAAAATAAACTGGCCGTGATTTTTACGGTGCATTTGGTATATTTAATGCCTAAGCAGAGTATCTATTAAGACTTATTGTGTAAGTTATTTCATCCATAGTGTAGTTGTGATTATAAATCGAATTCATACTAGTATTTGGAACGATGAATTATAACCGAGAATGGGGGGGGGGGAATTGGATGGGAAGGGGTAACGGAAAATTTAGTTCGGCGGAGGTTAACAATCCTGCCATTTTTCAAACATCGCTAAAAAAAACATGGCGGACGACCTACGCATGACACTGAAAGTAATTAACGCTCCCTCTGACACATGACCGGAAGTTAGGGGGCATATGCGTATTTGTTTGGACTTTAATGAAAAATATATATATATTTTTTTTTAGTTCGTATTCCTCGCGAGAAATACGAACTTAAAAAATAACAAAACAAAATATTTTTCATTGAAGTCAAAACAAATACGCATATGCCCTCTAACTTCCGGTCACGTGTCTTTTTGGTTAAGAATAAAAGTATGGTAAAATGTAAATAAATAAATTCCGGTCACGTGTCAGAGGGAGCGTTAATTACTTTCAGTGTTATGCGTAGGTCGTCCGCCATGTTTTTTAAGCGATTTTTGAAAAGTGGCAGGATTGTTAACCTCCGCCTTTAGTTTTAAACAATTCTTTCTTAAAGAATCGTTTTAGAAATCGGGAAAAATGTTAGCCTTATTTCCGATTCCCAAAACGATTCTTTAAAAATGTTTAAAACTTGATTCTCCATTGCTGGTACTAATGTAGAGGTGCCCCGATGCTGAAGAGCATTCTGCGAACTGTAGGACTTTGGAATTTCTTTCCATGCATCCTGCTTCTGCGATTGTATTAACATGCAGGGATTTAAGTGTAAAATGAACAGATATCTCACTGCTCAACTTCCTACTAAGTGTGTCCCTGTACGCATGGTTCATAATTCACTGTTTTCCTTTAGGTCTCAGGGGCAAATTGCTATATTTTGAGTAAAAAAAAAAAAAGATGAAAAGAGAAATACTGAAAAAAAAAATCATAATAAAAATATTCATTGACGATCGTAAAAAAGAGCGATCTAGTAGTCACATGCTTGCTCTGCGCGACTGGGAAGGAGGGTTATAAGGTGGGAACCACCCCCTCTCAACTGAAGTACATGCCTTCTGGGTTTGGTGTTACAAATAGACACCGGAAGATAATACCAAACATCCAATGAAACAGACTTCGTAGTATAAAAAGGATTTATTGTGTACGCTTGTCTACGTCCAGAGTGATTTGCTTCTTGACGGGAGAGCGAGAGTGCGGAGATCGACTCTTCTTTGCTAATAAACAGAACAACAACACCAAAAGTGCCGATAACTTTGCTTGTTGGGAGAAAAAGGTTTTAGTCGTCGTGTACATTGATTCAGAAGAATATCATAATTGTTTCTTAAAAACGAACAAAAATGAACTTTGTTTTAATTACGTTAGCATTGACATGTTTTGTGTGCGTTCACTCTGCGAGTAAGTATTCATTCTATCTTCTTTTTATTTTTGTTTATTTTTTGGGTTTTACAAGACTGTCATAATTTGAGTTGATTTATTTTATGACGAATGTAAAACAGACTTCTCTTTTTTTTTTTCTTTTTAACTTTATTTTCTGCACCAACTTTGATTAGTTCGCCGAGGATCACTTAGTTTTTTATATACTTAAAACACTTTGTTATTTAATTATTGGGATTCTTTGGAATTGAGTATTATTTAGAAATTGCTTTCATTACGGACTGTTATCCTCATCTGTTTATTTGCTACATCTCGACGTTTCGGCCAACTATTCCTCTGGCCTTCGTCAGTTGGCCGAAACGTTGTGAAATAACATCTAAGAAAGATGAGGATAATAGTCCGCAATAAATAAAAATAATAAATAATACTCATCTCAATAATGAATTCCAATTGAATAATATATATGAGTAATTTAGATATTTTTATTTATTTGCGGACTAGACTTTGTAGCCTAGTGGGGGATGCTGTTGTCTCTTCCCTGCAACCTCTATCTCACAGAAGAGATGTTGCGAGCATGTTTCTGCGTTATCTTTATTTTCATAGCAAGTGCTCGTCTGAGCTCCAATCTATGGTTGTCGCTCGCCAAACTTTCACGAGAAAATCTCGTCTAGCTAAACACACTATTAATTTCCTCCACTTTTTATCTATGCCTAAACCTAAACGTAGATTTCATGAACAAAGCTTCTTTCTTAAAACTGCACACCTGTGGAACTCTCTTCCATTTGCCTGCTTTTCAAATGACCACAATATGGTCGTCTTCAAGTCCAATGTAAACAAGTTCTTCATGAGCCGTTCGTCTTAAGTAATCCAATTTACCAAATCTCCACTACTAACGATTACTACAGTATTGTCATATTGATTGCTGTAACTCTTCACCCCTTATCCTCGAGTGGGGCTGGGCCTTGATAAGTGTTGACTCCTATTCAAAAAAAAATATATATATATATATATATATAAATGAGTATTTATGACCGTGCAACGCCGGGCGGTCTGCTAGTTTTATTTTAAAAGTACCATTGATGTATATTTTCTTTTAAACAATGTATTAAAAAAATAATTAAATGATTTGAGTTATTATTCACACGTTCATATTTTTTTTTTTTTTTTTTTTTTTTTTTTTTGAGGTGCACGATATTTCGGCCGATGTAAGCTTCGATCAGTATTGGCCCAAATGTTGAAGTTTGATTCATCTAATATATAAAAGACTATATGTCTGTCTGTCTCCATATTTTCAAACTCTCTCTCTCTTCCGAAACTAAAAGTTGCAGAGAGGCGCTAGGGGCCTCAAATGGTTGGATTTTTTTTAACTAACCGTTCTTTTATGGGTATGTAATCGGTTAAAATAGTTTTAAAGGGGTCAAAATAGAAAAAAATCGTTATATATTTTGTATATTCATCTTAGTTTATTTTTAATTTTTAATCAGTTCATATTCATGTTACGTTGGTACCAGTGGTAACGTCACCAGCTTTGAATGCTTCGGTTTCGATTCTAGCCGATGGCATCCAAGTACTTTGTTGTT
>NC_136482.1:153973493-153990993 GCF_053919585.1 Euprymna scolopes | reverse complement strand
ACAGAAAAATATATCCAGTTTGGTAGAAAAGTAACTTATTTTGCCTTTGATAACATTTATTTGTTATATATTTTTTTGACAACTTTTTCGAATCTGTGTACAGTAATACAAACCCGAATATTCTAACCATTTTCGCAGCGACCTTAGTAATAGATTTAATGCCAATCTTAATTAGGTGTATCTATATCCATTGAAAAATTTATACAATTTAATTATTCTTTGATATCGAAATAAGACTACAGGAATAGGTGAATTTGAAAACAAGATTCGACCAATTCGAATTCGGAAATCACCTTAGCCAAGTTGAGTAAGCTTTCTTCGAAAGAGGATATTTTTAGAAAATACTAAACCTCCCTGAAAAAAAGAATAAATAAATATTTTCATCGCAAGTGCTGCGAGAAAGCTATTTTCGTGAACTGTGTAATTCAATATGTATGTACACCCGCTACCCTAAGTATGAACATTACACGTTATTTAAATGAACACTTTATATGCACACAAGTAAATTGACCGACTTTATTACAACTACAAGTGCTCAACTATAGGAAACGAGTTTCTTAAAGGGGCTGACATTATTATTTACTATAATAATCATTAACTACCTACAGACACTAGTGTTTTATTCTTTCGGGAATCATCAATTCAGAGTATCACGATTTACACCGGTTGATAGATCCGAACCCGACAACGGAAGCAATCTTTTACTTCATTAGCAAGGACTTAGTCCATTCGGTTATCGTAAACCGCGATAAATATTGGTATTTCAAAGCTGCAAAAATATCGTTATCACTTTTTTTCGAACTGGGCTGTACATGCGATTAGAAATCTCTTGTGAATTTCACCAAGGTAGGTAATTCCGGTTCAAGAGATGTAACTTCAGATTCTGGTAAAATAGAACTGTTATATTTGTATAAATTGTTACAGATTTAATATTGACTAAATTGTTACAGATTTAATATTGACTTTTTAACAAAATGTTAATGTTTTCCTTTTTTCTCTTTTTCAGCGTGGTCTTATGATGGTATGTATACTGTTTTACTTTGTATTTTTATTTTGTTTTCTACCCGAGTAAGTTTTTATGGCAAAGCTGAATTGATACAATTTGGAAAATGAGCAAAGAGTCATAATGTAAGCCTTAACAAGATGTAAAAATTTTCTGTTAAAATTATTTTTTTAAATTTTGGTCTTATACATGACCTTCTTCAAAGAGGTGTTTCACGTTAATTTTTTATCTTTATTTTATTAGATGGACTATTTATTGTTTTAATAGTGTCCGTCTGATGTCATGTAACAATGTGATGAAACGGCCTTTCATACAAGAAACTTAAGAATTATGGGGTTAAAGACTCCTGTGTCAATCTTTTTTTTCTCTTTTTCTTCGACATGATGTAGAGTGGAAGATAGTTCGATGAAGAGTCCACGTGATGTTAACTGCGGAGTTTTTATGAAGCCGGATAGGTGACACGTGGTCGCGCATTTTGTAAAATCTGGGTAGGTCTTTTTTTTTTTTTGTTGTTGTTATATCCGTTAGAAGCGCTGGAGTAAAACCCCTGCAGTTAACAACATCACGTAGACTCTTCATCGAACTACCTTCCACTACATCATGTCGAAGAAAGAGAAAAAAAAGATTGACAAAGGCGTCTTGCTCCGAAATATATTTCTTAAAAAATAAACATTCGTTTATTTTATAAAAAAATTTTCGCGTTGCAGTTTTTGGCTTCAAACGTATTTATACGTATTTTATTCCTCAAAATTCACTCCAGCGCTTCTAACGGATATAAACAAATATATATATATATATATATATATATATATATATATGTGTGTGTGTTATAAAGAAATAGATGATGGAAATAAAAATTGAATAAATTACAATATTTGATAATCTATCAAATACTCAAACATTTATTTATTATTTGGCGCAGTGGATAAAGGTGTTGAGTCTCTACGGTCCCAGTTGAGCATTGTCTCGAAGAATATGGCCGAACAACTTTTGGACGCTATTTCATATAACATGCCAGCTGAAATTAAAAAGACCGCTCGGCAAATTGAAAATACATCCAGAAAGATCGGATAAAAGCAATAACTCTGTCGTGTTCTGTAAGACGTGCTTACAGGAATACACGTTTTAATGTTCATGAAAAAAAAAAACAAGCGAAAAAAAAAATCCCACTTTTAATCATGAACATCCAAACGGGTCACTCTGTCATGATTGCAATAATGAAATCTTGTACCTCGCATAATATATATCCTGGACTACACGTGACCCTTTGGGTCAGTATGTTATATTAGCTATGGAATTAATGTATTAGCGTGACACTTGTGATGCAAAGAAAATAGTTTTTTGTGACATTACAGAAAAATTTCTATGAAAGTATATTAAAATGAAAAAAGAATATAGACTTCTATTAGTCGTTCGGTTTATAATTGTTTAGTTTTGAAAAAAGAACTTACAGCCATTAAAATATAAGTGGTTTGCCATACTTATAGGTAAATGTGCACTGAACAGATACCATAATACTTAAAGTTAAATTCAAATTTTGAGGTATCTTTTAATTTAAACGCGAAAAAAAACAATTGGGAAGCTGAAAATGTACAGAGTAAAACAATACGTTTTATTGTCGCGTTGATTATTTATTTGTAACGTAAAAAAACGGGGTTATTTATTTATGTTGGCAGTATAGAAGAAAATGTATGAATAAATTTAAGAAAGGTGTATTAAAAAATGGAGAATAAATTAAACAAAAAGAAAGGCGGTGGGTAAATCGCCGTTGTAAATTGCTCTTATTGTTGTCAACGGATTAAAGCAGGTTCATTTGTAAGAAAATTGCGTTAAAATAACTTAAACGTAATACGGAAATGAACGATGTAAAAAAAAAGCAGAAAGTATTAACAAATGTTTATTTGGATGATTTAAACGCGAAAAAAAAAATCGGGACGCTTAAAACGTACACAGTAAAATACGTTTTATTGTCGCGTTGATCATTTATTTGTAACGCAAATTCTTAAAAAAAAACGTATTTTCGGGGATATTTATGTTGCTAGTGTAGAAGAAAATGAATGTTTTTAATAAAATTGTATTAAAAAATGAAGAATTAAAAAGAAAGGAATGAGTAAATCGCCGTGGTAAATTGTTCTTATGGGTGAAAATGAGTCAAAGTTGATTTATTTGCAAAACAATTGCGACAGTATAGTTGTAATACAGAATAGTTGCAAAACATACCCACCTTTCCCATATTAAATAATAATTTCTAAATAATAACGTAATTATTTCAGTGCGCTTGTCAGATTCTGCAAAAGTCGCGATTTGTGTTTATTTGTTTACGCTGTTATGGGTTTGTTTATGTACGCATGAGCAACCGGAAGTTGTAAACCGGATGTGGATCACAACACCGGTTACAAGGTCATTTGAGTTTTATAATTATATATATATACACATATAGATGCATATATATGCATATATATATGCATATATACATAAATACATATATATATATATACATAAATGCATATATATGCATATATATATGCATATATACATAAATATATATATATATACATAAATATATATATATATATACATAAATACATATATATATATATATATACATAAATACATATATATATATATATATATATACATAAATATATATATATATATATACATAAATACATATATATATATATATATATACATAAATACATATATATATATATATATACATAAATACATATATATATATATATATACATAAATACATATATATATATATATATATACATAAATACATATATATATATATATATATATATATATATATACATAAATACATATATATATATATATATATATATACATAAATACATATATATATATATATACATAAATACATATATATATATATATATATATATACATAAATACATATATATATATATATATATACATAAATACATATATATATATATATATATATATATATACATAAATATATATATATATATATATATACATAAATACATATATATATATATATATATATATACATAAATACATATATATATATATATATATATATACATAAATACATATATATATATATATATATACATAAATACATATATATATATATATATATATATATATATATATATATATATATCAGTTTTAAAAAAGTAATAGGCGGAAGTTTCTCAAGAGCTCTTTTTCGGCTATCATCTCGTCAGGAGGAAATCGATAGCAACCTAAATAATATTGTAACGAAAATAAAGAGTTCTATAGGTGAACTTATTAAATGTGCCAAATGTGCGGGGACACTAATTAAATTTATTTACGTTTAAAAACGATTAAAATATCGGGCGAAAAAAATTCAAAGTTCCCCAAAGAGAAACAATGCGTTTGATGTTTCTTTTTGCCGGCACAAAGAAGGTTGGCGCACCGCGATAGACGGCCTCCAAAATCTTTAAATGGTTTTTGGAGTCCGCTCTATGTAGCACCTCGAACCAATCTATTTTATATCTATCGGCACAGCACGGGTTGTCAACCAAATGCTGGCCAATAGCAGAGTCCAAGGCTGCAGAAGGAGGGAGACCATCAGACCCCATCCTCCCTTGTCTGATCTTCGATGGAACGTGCTGGTTTATACGAGTCAAAAGGTGCAAGGATGTTCGCCCAACATAACCAGCATCGCACTGGCATCTAAACTGATATACAATATTACTATTTTGGATGTAAGGCAAACTATCCTTGCGGAAAGACGGAAAAGCAGGTCTCGTAGTATGTTTGGCACATTTAATAAGTTCCCCTATAGAACACTTTATTTTCGTTACAATATTATTTAGGTTGCTATCGATTTCCTCCTGACGAGATGATAGCCGAAAGAGCTCTCGAGAAACTTCCGCCTATTACTTTTTTAAAACTATATACAAATTCTGTACCTCTAAACATTTATTTACATATATATATATATATATATATATATATATATATATATATATATATATGCTAGCAGTGAGACTTTGTTGCCACTGATTCAATGAGGATCAACGAATGTTTCCAGTCTTCCAGTACTTCGTCATTGAAATCGATGAGATTAACACATTTTCAATTCAATCGATTGATTGCTTGCTCTAGTCGTGGACGCACTAGAAGGAAGCTTCACATGCTTCTCCGCAGTGACGTGGTCTACAATATATTGTAGTCTCCATTGCTCTGTACATAACCTACTATCGATTTTATTTTTAAAAAATTATATTACACCTTGATATACAGTTTAAAATGCGAAAAACTATCATGGTTCAAATGTGCGCTAAACAGAAATAGCTAAGATATAAATGGAGAACGCTAGGCTTTGTTTTAATATACACGTTCACTCATTTCCTGAGGCAAATATGTTCTTGTTAACTGGGTCATATTTGATAACATTGGATCTCAAAATTGTCAACTAAAAGCTGACGTTGACAATTGCGATGTACGTGGAAAAATACGTTTGAATTATTTTTATAATAAATATTTAAATATTATTGATATATGTATGAGTCCTGTCCTTGCAGAATTATCAATATAGATATAATCATTCAAACCAGTCGTGCGGTTTGAACTCCAAACATGATTCATACAAGTTAGAAAAGCATTTCCTTCAAGGCATGAAAATTGTTTAACAAAATGTTTTTACCATTGGCTTTAAAAAATAAAGGTACAAGATTCGATCTGAAATTTATCTTCAAAGGGCCCTTTTATAAATTTTACAAAGTAAGGTATAAAAATTTAATTTAAATTGAATAAAAAAAATTACCTTGGATTTATTTTATGTAATGGACAATCTGTCGCACTTTAAAAAAGATCATTGAAAATTTTATATCTATATCATTAATTGCTAGATGAAAGATAATGTTTTTAAATTGGGGTCAAAATTTTTAAAAAGATTTGACCTCTGCAGTCTCTATCAAATTATTCAGACAATTTCTGGGCTAAACATTTGACATTTTACATAAAGTGTATTCAGAGATTGTGCAAGCTTTTTAATCGGTTTAGGTCGAAAATTTAAGCTGCCAAGGAGTCAAAGTTCAAAAGAGTTGACCTTTGCCATGTCTAGCAAACTACTCATCCAATTTTGGGTCTAAACATTTGAAATTTTACATAACGGGTATTCACGCGTGCAGCAAGCATTTTAATCAGTTTTGGAGCGAAATTTTGGCTGTCAAAGTTGTAAAGGTTGACCTTGCAGATTCTACCAAATTCCTCCACAAATTTTGAGTCTAAAGACTTGAAATTTTAGCTGTAGGTAACTAGGACGTGGGTAAAACTATTTATGCTGATTTAAGACACAAAATAATAAATGCTAATGGGTTAAACTTGGGGTCAAAGTTTTAAATAATTGACCTCTGCACGAAATTACTTAGACAAATTTGGTCTAATCATTTTAAATCTTACATAAAGTGTATTCACACGTAATACAAGTTATGAATAATACATAGGGTCCTAACAAAGCCGGGCTTAACTGCTAGTATATTGTGAGACTAACCGTAGCCCTCGGCGCAAGAGGGTCCGTGTGTGCCTGGCGTGCGGGGTGGTGGCTGATCCTGTGGTCGGGGCAGCGGAAGAAAGAGTTCCAAGATGGCGCCTGCCTGCTTTTATTAGAGACGCGATCTCGCAGGATCGCGCGAGATCTCGCGGGGATGCAAATTAGCTAGGCCATCTTGAGGAATAAAAATCGGTCCATTGGAGGTGCGAGGCAGTCGGGTTCTGACGTTCGTGGCGATCAGTACAGTGACCGTTGGGTTCCGTTTCTATTCGTGCAGTCAGCTGAGCTTTGTTAATTACCTTCGCCCCGTGGCTGTCATTGTTTGTTGGTTCGCTGTGTGTTGCCGTGGTTCTTCAGTGAAACGCTTCGTCGCCCACGACGAGACTCCCCGTCTCCTACACGTCGGAAACTACACAAGATACTCTTACAAGCTATTTCGCCCCCCCCACTCCGAACTTGGTTTTCTTTTCTTCAATGGCGGATAGGTTTGATCTAAAGTTGATACCGGAATTCGACGGATCCGACCCGGTACTCAGCTGGGTTGAGAAGGTCGAGTTACATTGTCAGTTGTCCGGCGTGAAAAATATCGAGCGCGTGATTCCTCTGCGGCTGACCGGCGGGGCCTTCGCTGTATATCAGCAACTCAGCGCTGAGGAGAAGTGTGACTACTCGAGTATCAAGGCGGCGTTGAACAGGGCGTTCGCCACTGACCCCGCCACTGCATGGGAGCAGTTTGAGACGAGGTCTATACGCTTGGGCGAAACTGTGGACGTGTATCTCGCCGAGCTTAAGAAGCTGACGGTGCTGTTCGGCGGTCTTCCCGAGAGGGCCCTAGCCTACAAATTCCTGTCAGGACTCCCCGCTGGAGCAAAGCAGCTCCTGCGAGCAACCTCTACCATGTCCTCACTACCGCTGAGTGACCTAGTGGACAGAGCCAGGACAATAATGAAGGATGACTCGACGGTGCAGGAACCGGTAGTCGCCGTCGCACAGGCCCCACCAAGTGGCGAAAGGACCGTCTCAGGGACCCAGCCCGCAAGGTGATGTCATCTGCTACAGATGCAACGGGCAGGGCCACATGGCAAGAAATTGTAGAAGGCGATCGACGGCTGTTCGCTGCTACCGCTGTAACAAGACTGGGCACATGGTCCGAGACTGTGCGGGAAACGGGGACGGGGACAAGGTGCCAGTGCCGACCTCTTCCCCGAACAGAAAATAAACAAGGCGCTCCCTGTCATTCAGGTCCGAGTTAATGACACGTTATGTTCAGCCCTCCTTGATTCTGGTTGCTCTCGCACCATAGTGTGTGCGGACTTCTGTCGGGCGTGGAAAAAGAAGAACGTCAGGATAACTACCACTACTGGAAAAATACGAATGTGTTGCGGCGTGGGTGTGG
The DNA here is from genome assembly GCF_053919585.1 of Euprymna scolopes. Taxonomy (NCBI): domain Eukaryota; kingdom Metazoa; phylum Mollusca; class Cephalopoda; order Sepiida; family Sepiolidae; genus Euprymna; species Euprymna scolopes. Next base: position 153,983,073 of record NC_136482.1, on the reverse strand, counting down.
TACACATTCGCACAAGAACCGGAAACTCGGCTAACGTCGAAGCGCTGGTGACACGCGAAAAGCCGAGTTTCGACCTGTTGCTAGGCTACGATGCCATCAAAGCCCTGGGCGGCGTGCGCATAACGCGCGCTGGCGTTGTAGAGTTTCAGGATAGGCCCCCGGTGTGCGCAGCACTAAGTGTCGACCAGCCGGACTTCAGTGCGGAGTTCGACGACCAACAGAAGGCGTGGACCGCCACTTGGAGGTGGTCAGAAGACAAGGAACCGGCCAAACTACAAAACCAAGTGGCAGTACCGTATGCCCGACCAGATAAGGCCTGCATACGAAAGCGAGCTCCGTGAATGGATTAAGAACGGTTGGCTGATTCCATACCCCTACGACAAACTTGGACCCCCCAAGGGCCTGATACCGCTGATGGCAGTTGCCCAACTTAACAAGTCAAAGGTGAGGCCGGTAATGGACTACCGCGAGTTGAATGCGCACGTTGATGCGTTCACAGCGGACGCTGACGTCTGTGCCAGCAAGCTGCGAGAGTGGCGCCGGCAGGGGTCCAATGTGTCCCTACTGGACTTGAGAAAAGCATACTTGCAGGTCCGGATCGGCGAGGAGATGTGGCCTTTCCAGACAGTGATGTTTTCCAGGAAGAGATACTGTCTTACGCGACTCGGATTTGGGCTAAACGTAGCACCCCAGATAATGAAGGCTATCGTCAATGCCGTGTTGTCACAAGAAGAATGGATCAGAAAGGGAACATCGGCGTACATTGACGATATAACGAAGATACCGTGTCATCTTCGCGCGTAAGATCCAAAATTGCCGAGTTTGGTCTAAACTGCAAGGACTCTGAGCGGCTTGAGGGTGGGGCCCGCGTATTGGGCTTGAGCGTTCAAAAGGAGCGAGGGATCCTGAAGTGGAGGCGTGGAACCGCAGTTCCCGACGTACCCGACGTTTACACAAGACGTGCCGTGTTCTCCCCGTGCGGGAAACTTGTGGGGCACCTTCCAGTATGCGGATGGCTTCGTGCCGCGACAGGCGTCATAAAAAGGAGGGCAAATGCGGTCACCAAAGGCTGGGACGATGAGATAACCGACGAACTACTGGTTCGAATGTTAAAGGAGACCGTCGCTAGTGTGAAAAAGAATGACCCCGCCACAGGGGACTGGTGCGTGCAGGGAGACGAACTGAGCGTGTTGGTGGACGCAAGTTCTCTAGCGATCGGTGTAGTTTTGGAGAAAGATGGGGCCGTAGTTGAAGATGCCTGCTGGCTGCGACCGGCGAATGATGCTGCCCATATCAACCTGGCAGAACTCGACGCTGTAATAAAGGGCATTAACCTGGCACTTCAATGGGAAGTGAAGAAACTGCGTGTGCACACTGACTCACTTTGCGTGCACCACTGGGTGTCGGACACACTCACGAGCAAGACCAGGGCATGCACCAAGGCAGCCAGCGAAATGCTGATAAGACGGAGGCTGGAGACTGTGAAAAAACTGGTGACGAAGTACAACCTGTCCGTAGACGTAGTGCTCGTCACCTCGGACTACAAGCTCGCTCGGGTACCACGGAGATGGTATGAGGCTATGAAGAAAGAAGCTAAGCCATTGCCGCTGTGCGCTGCCTCTGTTGAGGAGGACGAAATCAGGAAGATACATCACGACAGTGGGCACCCCGGAGTACAACGGACCTACTACTTTGTGAAGTTGGCTAGACCATCAATACCAAAAAGCGCAGTAAGAGCAGTGGTCAGGGAGTGCCAAACGTGCCAGTCCATCGACCCCGCCCCAGCCAGATGGCGGAAAGGACAGCTGGGAGTGGACGCGACCTGGAGTCGGTTGGGTATGGATATAACCCACTACGGCAGCCAACACTTCCTCACGCTGATAGACTGCGGGCCAACGAGGTTCGCGATTTGGCGCCAATTAGCGAGGCAGGATTCCACCAGTGTCATCCACGAATTGGAATCCGTATTCTACGAAAGGGGGCCGCCTGAGGAGATCCTCACGGATAACGACACGGCGTTCTGCAGCAGGGAATTCAGGCATTTTATGGACAACTGGGGGATCTGCCTTCGACACCGATGCGCGTATGTGCCGAACGGCAACGGCATAGCGGAGCGGTGCCACCGAACCGTGAAGAGGATCGCGGCCAGGAAGAAGTGTACGATCGCGGAGGCGGTTTAGATACAACACAACGCCTAAGGACGCCGTGACTGGCGGCAGTGCGCCCGCTGATGCGATTCATCACTACCACGTGCGCGTTAAGGACGTTGAAGTGTGTCTACCCGACCAACGAGAACCCCAGGGGACGTACCAAGTGGGAGACACCGTCTGGATGAAGCCACCCGGCGGCCGGTGCACCAGCAGCTTTTGGAGGGGGCGGGTCACTGGCGTCATCAGTGAACAGGCCATACTAGTCGATGATACTCCGCGCCACGTAAGGGATGTCCGGCCCGCTCTAAGCGCTGACCAATCGGCAAGCAGTGGAAGTAGTGAGTCATCCGACGATTAGCGATGGATCAAACCTGTGCCCCACGAACCTGATGACTCAACTGCGAGCAGTGGAAAGAGCGAGTCATCCGACGATGAGCAATGGATCCAACTTGTGCCCCACGAACCTGATGACTCAACTGCGAGCAGTGGAAAGAGCGAGTCATCCGACGATGAGCAATGGATCCAACCTGTGCCCCACGAACCTGATGACTCAACTGCGAGCTCTAATGCTGATGCTTCTGATGCCACTTCTGAGAGCTCCGGCAATACCCCTCCGCAGGAGTGCTCGAATCAAACGGCCACGTCCACCGTGTCACGTATGTGATCTGGAGACCAGGGGGGAGTGTGAGACTAACCGTAGCCCTCGGCGCAAGAGGGTCCGTGTGTGCCTGGCGTGCGGGGTGGTGGCTGATCCTGTGGTCGGGGCAGCGGAAGAAAGAGTTCCAAGATGGCGCCTGCCTGCTTTTATTAGAGACGGAATCTCGCAGGATCGCGCGGGGATGCAAATTAGCTAGGCCATCTTGAGGAATAAAAATCGGTCCATTGGAGGTGCGAGGCAGTCGGGTTCTGACGTTCGTGGCGATCAGTACAGTGACCGTTGGGTTCCGTTAGTGACCGTTGGGTTCCGTTTCCATTCGTGCAGTCAGCTGAGCTTTGTTAGTTACCTTCGCGCCGTGGCTGTCATTGTTTGTTGGTTCGCTGTGTGTTGCCGTGGTTCTTCAGTGAAACGCTTCGTCGCCCACGACGAGACTCCCCGTCTCCTACACATCAGAAACTACACAAGATACTCTTACATATATATATATATATATATATATATATATATATTATATATATAATTTAAAAAAAAAACATCCAGATTCATGACTGCTTTGTTTTACGTATTGCATGCGTTGGATTTATTTTCATTTTCATTATCGTGTGTATTCATTGAATTGTAAACAGCATCAATATCGTCATGATCATTGAGGAATTATACCGTTTTTAAACACTTCTCTCAATAAAAAAAAACACCAAGATTCATGACTACTCTGTTTTACATGTTGCATGCGATGGATTTATTTTATCTGGGGTGGAGAGGGCTCCAGAAAGCCATGGTGAAGGCAGCCTCTCTAGGAGAAGCAAATCTCTGATCTAAAAAAAGATAATGCGGGTACTGGTCTTCCGCTTTAAGCTGGTCAGCAGTTTGATTTGTTGCTGACTATCTTGTTCTTGGTTTTTGCTGGATATCAACATTTTGAACCGAGAGAGACTAGCTGTCGTACAAAGCTAAATCTTGGAATAACATCTTTTTACAGATACTTCCTCAGCCATTTGTTAAAAAAAAAAGAAGAAAAATGTCCTATTGGCAATGGCTGTCTTTTTGACTAAGGAATTGCAAAGATACAATATAGACATTGCTGCACTCTCTGAGAGACGTTTCGTAGGTGAGGATCAACTGGATGAGCGCGAGTCGGGCTACACGATCTTCTAGTCTGGTAGAGCTAAAAAGGAGAGGCTGGTATTGGTTTTGCAGTTAAGAACTCCTTGATTGACAAGATCGAACAGCCAGTAGGCATAAATGACCGTGCAATGACATTGAGAATGCCCCTTGCTGCTGGTCATATATGAATGTTCTTTCTGTCTATGCGCCGACTCTTACACCGAGTAGTGAATTAACGGTGTTTTGACATCGTCCAAATGCCTCCGCTCGATTTTTTTTACACAAACAGCATCGCTTAAAACGCTAATGGCAGTTTGTATATCACTTCCCAATATGCTCAACCCAATTAGTATGTCTCCTTAACCTATAGGTTTCCCATGTCTACCCATCTGCTCAGAGGAGAAAATATTAACAAATATTATAATGGTGTATACCTAATTTGCTAAAAAACAGTATAGAAAATCATAATTAACAGTTTATATACATATATATATATTATTTATTATTTTTAAAACAGTAATCTACGTACACGCGTGTTTCGAGGTCATTACCTCTCGTCAGCGTGGTTCAACTTTTTTTTTTATTTACTTAGAGAGTCGCCCTTAATTTGTTTGGACGTATATAACATTTTTATTTATTTAACAAGTTGAACTACGCTGACGAGAGGTAATGACCTCTAAACTCGCGTGTACGTAGATTACTATCTTAAAAATAATAAATAATAAAAATGTTATACGTCCAAACAAATTAAAAAGGGCAACTTTCTAAGTAAATAAAAAAAGATGAGCTTCGAGGCGGAGCCAATATTAACCGTATGTATCGCTTGAAAAAAAAAAAAAAAAAATATATATATATATATATATATATATATATATATATACGTATGTTTATATACTTAAAAATCATACTGAACGATTAGTATTTTTTTTTCTCTTCTATGCAATATCTTCCCAAAGAAGAGATGTCCCTGCTTTATCGCTATTTTCATTGCAAGTGTTCTACTGAGCTCTAATCTATGGTTTCCTCCCCTTCGCCAATCGTTCACAAAAACACTTTTCTAGCCAAAATCACTATCAATAATTTTTCCGCCACTTTTTATCAGTGACTAAACATGGATTCCATGAACAAAGCTTCTTTCTTAGAACTGTCCGCCTGTAGGACTCTGTCCCCCTGGTCTGCTTTTCAACTGACTACAATATTATTGTCTTCAAGTTCAACGTATACAAGTTCTTGTTGAACCCTATTCGTAAATAACCTAATCATACCAAATTACCGTGACAAACGATTGCACCAATGACTACAACACACACATTAACTCTCTTGAGTGGATTCCGGGCCTTGATATGTGGTAAACTCCTTTGTAAAACAAAGCCCGTTCAGTGCCTGTTATTTTGATATTTTTCTTTAGCAAGAAGATTCCAAAGCTTTTCATTAAATGAATGATCTTCCACTTTTTGGCTAGTAGTAGTTCTGTATCCGATACAACGTTCCGTCTTTTCTTACCTCGTTCGGTGAAGGATTAATCTTTCTAAATATTGTTTCGCAATCCAGAGTTTTTCTTATTGGCGATTTGTATTTTCTGTAAATGAAAAAAAACGGCGCTTTTAACTCTTGCCCTGTGGGGATGTAAGTAAACGAAGATGCAACAACCTTTCCCCACGATAGTGGAGGGGTACTGTGGGTGTAGGTCACATCCGAGAGGATAACTTTCTCTTGATCTGTCGGTGAAATGTACATGAAGAACTGTAACGCCGAAGATAGCCTCCCCCTGTCACACACACACACACACACACGCGCGCCCTATTATCTGTGATCTGAAATGCTTACACCCTTAACACTAAGTTTTGAACAGAAACTGTGCTTCGTCATTCATACTTAGTAACTCTTCGCGTTCGACGAATTACCCTTAACTTCTAAATTTTCGGGTCAATATGGCTCTTGATCTTTTGGCTAGGTGCAAAGTGTAGTATCTGTTCTGTGTTGTCTTTTCTGTCAGCGGTCAGTGACAGAAATATTTCTAGACTGAGACAATTTGTTTTTATGTCCTTATGTAAAGGGTATCTTTTTGGTACTTGTGCAGAATTTGAACCAGATGTAACTCACTAGCCGCTCGGCTTTGCTTAGAACATGACGTCAACCGCCGGCTTTCGCCGAACGTCGCCGATTATCAAAGCGTAACAACGTTACTCAAGAAAAATACTGAAGAAAACATTTAAATATAATAAAAATCACCAGAAAAAAATTGAAATAAAAAAATATATAACGAAAATAAAAAAGAAACAATGACCTACCGTAACAATTTCTGTTTTATTTTTGTAAACAAGTTTTAAGTGTAAAAAATAAACAAGTAAGTTGTATATATTTTTCTACCGTTTGTTTTGTCAAGGAAAATTGAACAAATTAATAAGATAATCAGTGTTTTGTGTGTGTTTTTTAAAAATATTTTTTCTTTAAAAAATATAAAAAAAACACAAAACACTGACTATCTTATTAATTTGTTCAATTGTTTAAACAAAAAAGCAATTTTTGTGTTTTTCATGCATTTTTATTTTTAATTTTTATTTATTTATATTTTTGCTTTGTATCTTTATTTTTGTAACGAATGTAAAGTAAACTAATTAATTTATTTATTTATTTTTTTTAATTAACAATATTTTCTCTGTACGGTGGGGCTGGCCAACCGTTTTTTTTTTGTTTTTTTTTTAAATTAAATTATGACAGCCGGGATATCCGCTTAGAATTAGATAGTCTGATGTGACCGTAGAAAAGTCTGTCAATGTGGGGTTAGAAGAGAGCTGATGTGGGAGAAATTTCGCTAACCGGGTTGCTTTCCGATATATGGTTTAAGATAGAAACAAAAGAATCATTACCAAATTTCTGTCTCCACATAAATCTAAGGTGGAGATATTCATCTGTTAGCAAGTTCTTAGAGATGGTCGTTTGAGGATATCCATCCATACAGCGTGGCCATAGCCGAGATTGAACTCACTAAACGAGTTTGTAGTGTAATTCAAATCTTGTCGGTAGCTGAATACTTGATGCTTCGACAGGGCTATCAAGGGTATTTTTTATCGTGACGCAATCACTAGACAGGGTGCCTACCACGGCTTACGAGTCTCATCTACTCACGAGAGGATAGACTGCGCCAGTTTCTCAACCTAGTATTTTACCTCGCGGTACATACAGCGCCTCCTCGCCTTCCCAAATGGTCACCCATCTGGTACTGGCAGGATCAACGTCGCTTAATTTCGATGATCTGGCGAGAACCGGTGTGTCAACGTGATTGTGCCGTTTGAGGGTATGTTGTTTACTTAATTTATTGATTATTTTCTTCCATTATTTTCCCCAAATATTGTCTGCTCCTTTGCCGCGCATTGATTGTTTTGTCGGCATTTTACGTCAGATAACGGTCAAACCCGAATAAATGACGTCATGTTCCGAGCGGAAAGTGAGTTCTGTCTGGTTCATATTTTGCACAAGTGCCAGAGTTGGATTTTCGCTATAATAAACGCAACATTTTGTCTAACATAAATGCTCGTAAGCAGGGGTAAAATTCTACGCATGACCGAATCATTTAACGTATTATTTAGGACATTGGTTAATGAACCACAAAAGCAGACTTCCAGGAGGAGAAGATTTTGTTTTAAACAAAATCAAATTAAAAAAAAAAAATTAAACGAATCGTTTTTGGCATCGGAAAATAGACATAAATTTTCCTGATACTGATTCAGATACTCCAAAATTTTCTGATTCCCGATTACAAAATAATCGTCTCAACTCTAGTATATATTGCTAGGATTTAGCAGTGGGAATAGAACAGTTTATGAACAGTACGTTCTAGCTATTTGCTAGAGAAAGAAAGGGTATGTAGACCAGACGAAAAAATAAGAAAAGTAAACTACATCCCTATCAACAGTGTATACAACTGCAGTACTTTTACGACCAGACTGGGCTTTGCTGATTCCTATTTATAATGCCTCCCCACGGGACAGTTTGACACCAGGGTGATTTTTCAATGTGGAGAAAAGGAACAAAAATAAAAATTGTCTCAGTCGTGAAGGATTTCTCCTCCACTGACAGAACAAGAAATTGAAGTGCAGCATCTGAAGAACAGATACTACGAGTTATACTACAGATTAAAAGTATGATACTTGGTGTCCCGTTGCTACCCCTTCAGATGACAAACAAGGGTAAGTGGGGTAACCCTAGGGCTATACTTAACCACGATCAAGTCATAAAATCTTGGGAAAAAAAAAGTGGCTCCCACCTCTACATCTCAGTTCATTAGCTAATGAAAAGGGGGACTACTGGTTGGCATCGATTATGATCGATTAACACACTTGTATATATCTATCTAGAAAATATTAAATGTCACAATCAGACATATGATTTATTTATTTACCCAAGGAAGTCATATATCCAATGAGCCGTAAGGCTACTGTGGTTAAGGGTCAGATTTATAGGCAGCATGGTTTTTGTTTACATTTAAATTTCTGCATATTATTATGAAAGGAGAAGCGCTTTGGGGAAAGAAGATATTAGAGTAGACAGTGTTTTTTTTTGTTTTTTTTTTTTGTTTTTTGTTTTTTCGGCAGTTATGGTTAAGTGCAGTGAAAGGGGAAGATTCTATGGCTATTCTGGTCGGTGGAAGATGTTTACGTTGAAAGGCGAGAATGCAGTAAGTTTGTAGGGGGCACATTCCGTGGGAGAACTTGTAAAATAAGCTCAGGGACGATGCAACATTGCATCGATTAGACAGAGGCTGGAGTTTGCTAAACAATGCTGCGCCTATTAGGTTAGAGATTTTTCTGCACCATGTCCAGGTAGCTGCTGTACTAAGCCATGCGTGGCAACAATACCATACAGACACCTCCTCGTGTCTTATAGAACGCGTGGATGCTCTTAAAATAAGTTTGTACGCGCACATTCCATGTCATTGCTCATAAAACGAACATAGGGAGAATGCAACAGTGCCGCAATGGTTCAGAGGCTAAAGCTTGGTAGATAATACGGGATCTTTTTTTTTTTTTTTTTTTTTACAAAGGAATCACCACTTATCAATGCCCAGAGACCACTCAAGGATAAGGGTTAAAGGTGTACAGTAGTCAAAAGGACAATATAGTAGTCGTTAGAAGTGAGAATTTGATAAATTGGATTACTTAAGGGGAACAGCTCATCAAGAATTTGTTTACGTTAGAATTGAAGACGGCCATATTCTAGTAAGCTGGAAAGCAGATAAATGGAGGTTGCAAGAGCACATTCCATGTCAGTACTCATAAAACGAGCAAAGGGATGATGCAACAGTGTAGCAATGGTGTAGAGGATAAAGCTTGGTAGGGAATACGGGATCCTTTAGGTTAAAGACGCGATTCAGTGCCCTGTTCAAGAGGAAGATAGATACTGTTGCATCGACGACCTATATGAGTAAAAAATGCCATAAAGACCCCCTCTTCGTTTAATAAAGCCATTTGTAAATCAATTCAGACGATGTTTGTTTGAGTTTCTCGTCTATAACTTGCATTTCTACTTTTTTTTCTTTCAGATCCTAATAAGTGGGGCGACAATTTCGCTGATTGCAAGGGTAACAGGCAGAGTCCAGTTGATATTAATCCAACCACAGCAATGTTTAACGATGGTCTTGTAAAATTTGTTCTAAATGGTTTTGATT
>NC_136482.1:153959225-153964225 GCF_053919585.1 Euprymna scolopes | reverse complement strand
GCATATCCATTGTCTTCCAAAAATGTCATATAAATATTATATATTTGAAGTTTTACGAAAGTTTTGGGCTGATCGATCCCTTAGAGGTAATTTAATAATTCTGGATCATTTCCATTGTCCTCCTCTGGAAAGTTTTATAGCCATTTTGTATAAATCAATTTGTGTTCTATTTTTTCCATCTTATTACAATTTGTAACGTTTTTTAATACTTTTACAAAACCTATCATTCATCATAAACAACGAAATAGTATCAAGTAGAAGGAATAAGTTCGGGATTAAGTGGCGTATTTGTGGCTAGTGCCATAATCACAGAAAACGATTCATAGAGGGGCTTGTTCACCAGTGCTGAAAAGTATCTGGGAGTGACAGATACTGTAAAAATGAGTATGGACACTGAGAGACATCCATCCATAAAAAAAGTTTCCGTATCGCACATCTCTAAAAAAGAAAGCACTGATGGACAACGCAATCGATGAGTTGCTTGAGGCAGAGATCATAGAGAAATCCTGGAGTCCGTTGGGCTTTCCCATAGTATTGGGTGCAAAAAGATGGGACCAAACGCTTTTGTGTGAATTTCAGGGCTTTAAATAAGGTGAGATAATTTAACACCAGCTCACTATCAGCTAATAATGATATTTAAGCATCCTTATACTCGGCGAAATACTTTTCTAAATTGGATTTGAAATTAGGATACTGGCAGGTGGAGTTAGATTGAAAAGATAAAGAAAAAAATGCATTTATTTCCCATGAGTGGCTTTTTTTAATTTAAGATGATGCCGTTCGAGATTGCGAATGCACTCTGAGTTTTCTCAGAGCTAATTACCATAGTCTCGTATAGGGTTCTGATGTTCAAGGTCCCTATCCTGGTCTTGGCCTTGGTCGTCAGAAGGGTTGTTGGTGCACTGGCTTCTCGGAGGCTTTCACCTGCTCGAGTCATGAACTCTACTAGAGAGGACCCTTCCCGGACCAAGAAGTCCACAGGTGATGTCGTTACAGTTTCTGTAACTTTCTTTTACAGAATTGGGTTGTTGGCCTTATTCTAACCCCCAACCCGGAGAACTCTGTGGCTCAGAAATGTGACCAATGCCAACACCCACAAACTCCAGACATTCACCAACAGATGTCTAAGGAACATCCTAAACATCAAACGACCAGAGAGACTATCTCCAATGAACAACTGTGGGACAAAACCAACCAAATCCCAATGGAGATAGATATCAAAAACGAAAATGGAAGTGGATTGCGGAAGCCTGCATCCAACATCACCAGGCAGGTCCTTGAATGGAACCCGCAAAGCAAACGTAAAATCGGCCGCCCGAGGGAGACATGGAAAGGAAGCATTAAGGCTGAGACCAGAGCTGCCGAAATAACCAGCAAGAATCGGGTCCGTTGGAGGAGCGTCGTTACGGCCCTATATTCCCCAAGGAATCAAGAGGCCTAAACAATTACCATAGTGCTACAGATAATACTTTGATCTTTTCACACAGCCGACAGTCATCTCAAACACATTCAAAATGTCTTTAACAGTTTGAGGGAGCAAATACCTAAAGTAAAAACCGTCGAAATGCGAGTGTTTCAAAGAAGAGACTCAATACATAGGATTTAGAATTAGTAGAGAAGGCATACAATCTGACCCAGAGAAAGTAAAAGCTATTCAGGCTGTATTGAATCCAATTACGGTGAGAGAGTTTCAGACTTTTATCTGCATGAGATCGTATTATAGGAGATTTATCTCCGACATTTCTAGTACAGCCGAGCCATTAATATACCTAACTAGGATGGATGCGAGGTTCTGGTGGAGTAATGAATGCCAGACAGCTTTTTCAGAAGATGAAAAGAATGTCGGCTGAGATGGTGACTCTAGCATACCCGAACCTCACCCAAGGGTATAGTTTCTATACGGATGCATCGGACTTTGCAATAGGAACATATTTGACTCGGACGTTATATGATAAGAATAAAGATAATTAGAGAAGCCCATCTATTTCTTGTCCCATGAATTGAGTGATACTCAAACGAGGTGGGCGACAATTGAAAACTAGACATTATGCGCTGCAAAAGTTAAATCAGTACTAGCATCCATCTAGGTCGTTCTTGATGCTAAATTAATCATTTACTCGAATTATAAACCGCTCGAATACTTGTTAAACTCACGCATGCAAGATACAAAATTCAGCTATGGGTTTTGTGTATATCTGGATACAATTGTATAATTAAGTATTTGAAGGGCACGAAGAACGTGTGCGTATTATCACGTTCAAATGGCACTTCAAGCACCAATCAGGATAAACAAGTAGAAATAGATGACAGGGCTTTTCAGGTTAGCAGAAATTCGCAAAATTAAACAAAGAGTCCCGAGCAGAGGAGTTTAAGATGCCTGCACTAGCAGAAGTTAACATGTTACGTGACCAAGACGTGAATAAGGAAATTAGACATTAAAAAAAACAGACTTAAAAGAAGAAAACTACTAAGGTTATAAGAAAAACAATAATAATTTTCGAAAAAATTCGTCTATTATATCTCACATCCGGACAGAAAATCTGACTGTGAAACTGTATATTTCGACCCACCTAAAAGCCAGAGTTCTGGTGCAGAACCATGATGAAAATTGGCACATGAGGACAGATAAAACGTACCAAGCGATTAGACTGAAGTATTTTTGGCATTGTCTATTCATGGAGGTGATAGATTATGTTAGCAAATGTGTCACCTGCCAGACTAGAAATTTAAGATCAGGCCTGCGTTGCAAGAATATATCCGTTTGTCGATTGATGTCGATTGATATACGCAGACCCCTACTGTAGATAATTTCAGGAAACCAGTACATTCTTATATTTATTGATGTGTACAATGAGTGCCAAGAGTGTTCCAGTTCCGGATAAAAACAGACAGTCAGTCACTTGTTAATAGAGATAGTCTATAGAACACTATAAGAATTGAATATTTTTCTTTCCTTGTGTTCTTATTGCCTCGGTGCAGGTTTTAAAAAAATTATCGTAAAATATTTTTGTTGTTGTATTTTTCTTTGCATATGACGGTATATAACAGTCACTGACGCTGATGCATAAGCAGCCGCATAATATATGCAAATGACTAAGACGTCACAGAAGAGATAAAAAGGACACTTGTTTGGAGAAGAGGACGTTCGAGACGTGACGAGAGGAGCACGTGTTACAGACGCGTTCGGAGTAGCAGAGATATTCGAGACGTGTTCGGAGACAGAGAGGTGTTCGAGACGTGTTCGGAGACAGAGAGGTGTTCGAGACGTGTTCGGAGACAGAGAGGTGTTCGAGACGTGTTCGGAGAAAGAGGTATTCAAAACGTATTCAGAGAAAGATAAGTGTTTGAGACGTGGTTGGAGAAAGATAAGTGTTTGAGATGTGTTCAGAGAAGCAGAGGTATTCGAGACGCGTTCGGAGAAAGAGAGGTGTTCGAAACATATTCGGAGAAAGAGGTGTTCGAGGCGTGTTCGAAGGAAGATAAATGTTCGAGACGTGTTCGGAGAATCGGAGGTATTCGAGACGTGTTCGGAAAAGCAGGTTTTGGACAAACGTGGGGACATCGCAGCAGATATGAGAAGTCATACGTGGCAAGAGAAGGAGGAATAAATGACTTTTGTTTAAAAACTGAAACAGCTGAATTTCTTTCCTCCTTTTTTCTATTTTCCTTGCGATGGAGTTAACGCTACACATCGACGCTTGTTAAAAATAGTTATCGATATCTAGTGAGTAATACATAATATATACATGCATTGATCTATATGACATGAGTCTAACGCTAATAAATTCTATTTTGATTTCAGATTCACGTCGTACAAATGAAAGCAGCTTATTCTGATATAAAGGAAGCTTTGAAACATTCTGATGGCCTGGCAGTCTTTGGTTTCTTTTTCAAGGTAATGTATTTTCATTTATGATACGAGTATTTGTAGCGCAATTTCAAAATTACACTTGAATTGACTTTTTAAATTATAATAACAGCATTGCTACTACCCTTACTACTATCAACTACTACGTCTTCTCCTTTTCTTTGTCCTCCTACATCTACTTCTAATAATAATGATAATAATAATAGAATTTTAGTGTCAGCACCACACCAAATAGACGTAAAAGTGTAAAGGGGGATGGAAATACAGAGAAGAGAAAACACTAACCAAACTTCCACTAGGACATTGAGAAGGCGTGTTCTCTATCTCTATCTCTAATATTGAACTTTTATGATCTTGATAGGTTCCAATTTTACAATAATATTTAAATTTATTTTTTAATTCTCTCTCTCTCTCTCTCTCTCTCTCTCTCTCTCTATATATATATATATATATATATATATATATATATATATATATATATATATATATATATATATATATATATATATATAACTAGCCTGGATGCACGTTGTTCCCCGGGTGTTTGGAGGTGTGTGCTGACCAAAAAAAAAAAAAGTGGAAGTAGGCGGACAAGCTTGAACCCGTACCGCGAAGGAGAAAAAAAAACGTGACGTCTTTGCTGTTGCGTCCATCGTCAAACCGGAAGTGGTGGAGGTTTAAATTAAGGCTAGTCAGTCGAAAAGAAGGGATGACTTTCGAAAATATCGGCGAAAAAAAACGACTTTTCTTTGTAGAAAAGTGTCCAGTTGATGGTGAAGGAATTAATGTTTTTAGCCGATTTTTCGATATTTGTCGTTCGAAGGGTCAATCTTCAAAACGGTACTGATGATTCGAAAATCCGTCGCCTCTGTCGAAAGTTTTAGACATACACACATGCATACAAACGTACATACATACATACATACATACATTTAAACAGACAGGTGATATTTATATTATAGACTAGCCTGGGTGCCCGAGTGTTTGAAGATGTGTGTGTTGGGCAAAAAAAAAAATGTGGTAGTAGGCAGGCAGGCTCGAACCTGTACTGCGAAAGAGGAAAAGAACATGAGACAAATAAAAGTTACGTCTTTGCGGTTGCGCCCAGCGTCAAAGCGGAAGTGACGAAAGT
>NC_136482.1:153931725-153956725 GCF_053919585.1 Euprymna scolopes | reverse complement strand
TCCCAGACCCGGTCGCCCCCACCTTCTGCCATTGATGAGGCATCTCTCCGTCAAGTTGAGGCTGCCATTTTGGAAGATCGGCACATTACTATTCGCCAAATAGCCCAAGATGTCAAGATTAGTACAGGATCTGTGGAAACTATCATTCATGAACATTTGCATATGCATAAGGTGTTTGCCAGATGGATTCCCAGGTTGCTCACACCATTCCAGAAGCGAGAACACGTCGAGTGCTCGAGGATGGATTTGGAGATGTGCCAAGAAGATGAGTCAAAAAAGATGAGTCAAAGTTTTTCGAAAGTGATTACACAGGATGAAACCTGGATCCATTACTATGATCCAGAGACCAAAGCCCAGTCAATGCAGTGGAAGCACTTGGACTCACCACCTCCAAAGAAAGTAAGGGTGCAGTCCTCCGCTGGCAAGGTCATGCTCACAGTCTTCTGAGACCAGGACGGAGTAGTGATGACAGATTTCCTGGCAAAGGGTACCACAATTACAGAAACCTATTATGCTTCACCTTTGAGGAAATTAAGGGAAGCTATCAAAATCAAGGGGCGGGGCAAGATCAGGAAAGGTACCCTCTTCCTGCAGGACAACGCTCCGGTCCACAACTCGCATGTCGCCAGATCAAAAGCACGGGCGTGTGGTTATGAAAACCTTTCCCATCCTCCCTACTCTCCTGATCTTGCACCCTCTGACTTTCACCTCTTCCCAGCCATGAAGTTGTTTTTGAAAGGAAAGAGTTTCCCAGATGATGCAGCTCTGGGTGGTTCCTATGTAGAGAAAGACTAATAACTGTGCCAAGTGTCGTTGCTCTACTGCTATGTGAAGTGGATCAGGGGCATTACTTATTGCACGCCCCTCGTGTGTGTGTATATATATATATATATATATATATATATATATATATATATATATATATATATATATATATGACTACTTCGTTCAATCACACAAATCGATATATGAAAGTACACCACTGTTCTGGCGACACATTCTCGGGCCCGGAACACCTGACGAGCTTGTTGGGTAGCGTTCTGTCCGCAGCCCCACTTGGTCTGTCTTTCTCTGCTCTCCCCCCTCACGGGGGATCCGAGCTGATAATTTACGACCTTCCCGCGAGGGAGGGTCGGAAACACTTTCTCTCTTCCCTCCACTAACTTCCCACTCTCTCTCTCTCAGTTCTATCTCCCCTCTTGCCGCCTTTGGTGCCACTTCTTTTGGACGCCAAAGTCGGCTCCCCACTTTGGACGCCGATTCCACGTCACTCATTTTGCCGATTTTCAATACAGGGAAGAAAGCTTTTTTTAAAAAATGGACACCCCCAGCCCTGGGGCCACCAATACAGATACCCTCAGCCAGTGGGGCTATCACAGGAAAAAACTGCTCCTCAAGAGGACGACTCTCCAACAGGGGGAGCAAAAAGCAACGGGGCATACCGCCCGGATAATAAACCGAAGGACGCCCCCCAAAAGGGAGAAAACTCACCAGCAGCTCCCCAAGAGGGCGACTGCCCACAAAGAGGAGAAAAAACAATGTTGGACGGGGCATCCTGCTCTGACAACAAAAATCAAGAGGCAGTAGGCCCAAATGAAGATAAGGGGACAGTGCTTCCCAGGAGGGCTACTGCCCCAAAATGGGAGCAAATCAAGAAAACGAGGGGGCATACAACCTGGACCTCCCACAAAAAAGGGGGCAAAAGCTCCCAAAGACAATAAAGAGGACAATGCTGCCCAGGAGGCCGACTCCCCAAAAAGGGAGGCGTTTCCTGGAAGAAGCATAGAGCAAGGAGAGTCGGCCCCAAAGGAAAGCGGAAAGGGAAATGCCCCTCAAAATAGCAACCCTTCTGCAAAGGAACAGCAAAAACAGTCCACCCCCACCAAAGATCTAACACCAACAAGAGGGTCTGCATGGGGGAAGACTGTAGAGAAGCAACTGTCCCCTCAAGAGTATAGAGACTTGTACTTGACTAAGTACATACAATACATAGAGGGGGCAGAAATTAAACCAGTGCCAGGCGCTTGGGAGGCAATCGAAGGCAGTTCTCTCCCTCATCATCTAAGATATGCCGGAAAACCGCCTCCTAGGGATGAAAAAGGAAGACATGGCAGGGCTCCTACACAAGCTAAACATCCCGGTACTATACACACAGTTCTCTTCACACAGTTCGGCGAGGTGGAAAAAATAACCCCAGTGCGGTCGAAAACCAGCATGCACTTGGGCAGCTACACTGTAGCCATGAGGCTAAAGAAAGAAGGCTTCCAGGCGATACCAGCACAGCTGACATTTAAGGAGGCAACTGTGACGGTGGTGGTGGAGGGCCATCGTCCGCACTGCTGGTTCTGCCAAAAGCAGGGTCACATGGCCAAGAGCTGCCCTCAAAGGTCAACTCCTACTCGAATGACACCAAAGGCAGTCCCAACTTCTGAGACAGCACCAGTGCCCAAACAGGCTGTCACAACTCCTGCAACCGGAGCACCAACCCCAGCACCGAGGGAACCCAAAATCACGCAGGAGGCCATGGGGGAAGAATGGAGCACGGTAATGAGGCGGAAACGGAAGCCCACAATCCCATCTGCCACCGTCCCATCACCAACCCAACAACCGAGGCCGCAGCAAATGCCACGGCAGCAGATACAGCAGCAGCAGCCGAACTAGCCATTGAACCAGCCGCAGCAGCATCAGCTGCCACGGCCAATTTCACAACCAATGCCACGAAAACAGCGGCAACAACAAATACAGCAGCAGCAGCAACAGCCAGAACAGGAGTAGCAGCAACAAAAACGACTGCAGCAACCAAAGCACCAACAGCATTAACCAGAGAAACAGTAATTAGAGGAGCAGCAACAACCAACGGTCCCCACACCAATTGAGACGGGGACCAGGCGAAGAAAACACTGCTCCTCTGAGGATGAATCCGCTAGCGAGACGGAGAGGAACTCAACCTCATCACTCCCCGGTTCATTCAAAAGAATTACAAAAAAGCAAAAGAAGGAAAGGGGAAGAAAAGGTAGCCCCCACTCCCTGTGAGCATACACCAT
The DNA here is from genome assembly GCF_053919585.1 of Euprymna scolopes. Taxonomy (NCBI): domain Eukaryota; kingdom Metazoa; phylum Mollusca; class Cephalopoda; order Sepiida; family Sepiolidae; genus Euprymna; species Euprymna scolopes. The sequence continues at coordinate 153,953,681 of NC_136482.1, read as the reverse complement.
TCCTAACAACAACACAACTCACTTCCACCCCCAAACCACATACTGCACCAACACTAGACACCGTACCAACACCAACACCAGACACCGCACCAACACCAGACACCGCTCCAACTCCAACACCACACACACTCGTCCTCACACCAATGCAAATTGGGCCACCATTCCAGAAAGAAAAGAATGAACCTGGAAGATTCTCCCACTTACGGACTTACTCCAACAGGGACCCTCACCCTCGAAACGAGGGAGGAACTTTGTTTTGTAGACCCCCTGTCTGTGGCAATGGACTTACCACACCGGCAGAGAAAAAATTTAAAACCTCTGCTGGACTGCCAACAGATAGGGGGAAATGTCCCCTCTAATTTCCCGGACGCCCCACGGCTAACAACTTTCGTCAGGCTTTCAGATGCCTGCAAGACCAACATGTGGACAATGCTGGAGGCCGCTGAAGGGGCTGGTCCGGGAATTGAACTGATTAAGAAAAATGACCCTTCCCTCGAGGAACTCGCAAAAACATGCTAGGGAAGGGTCCAAGTGTTGGTCCATCCATCACTCTATAGGGCCCTTAAATTGACTTACCCTTTGGACGTCGACGGCATTGTGAGAGAAGGTCAGGACATGAAAAACCTGACCACCTTGAGCATTGCATACAACGTCGGTGTCCTTTCCCTTGCTGACTTCGGAGCTGAGTGTAACACACCTTAAGGTAGGTACCATGGCTTTAAATTTGACTAGTCTGAATGCGAGGGGCTTGAGATCATCGGGCCGGGTGACTCGCCTCAGGCACGACCTCTTGTCCCTGGGAGTGGATTTGGCTGCAATTCAGGAGACGCATTTCGTTTCTTCTGTGGACTGTCAGGTGCTGGCCCGAGACTTTGAGGTTTTCTCAGCATATGGCAGCCAATGGGGGAAAGGAGTCTCCTTGCTAGTTAAACGTACCCTGTCCACGATGGTCGACGTTGTCATTAGGGATGCGGTGGGCAGGCTGGTCGTGGCAGATGTTGCCGTAAAAGATTCTGTGTTTCGGGTGATTGCGGTTCATGCGCCCAGCAACGCTCGTGAGAGGGTCTCATTCTTCAGTCAGCTCGACGCGTTTGTAGATTGTCGGAAGCGGGTAGTGCTAATGGGGGATTGGAATGCCATCTTAGACCCCGACATAGATAAGGTAGGAGGCGGAGCTAGAGGGTCGGAGAAGTGCAAGTCCAGCCTGGCTGCTCTGATAGGTAGATGCGGACTGGTTTACAGGTTTCGGGTCGAGCATCCGGGGCGGGAGATGTGGACGTGGACTAACAGCGTTTCCTCCTATCTAAATACCTATTTGGACAGGATGTTAGTTAGGAGAGGCGAAGTAGACTTCCTATCCTGTCCCACGTTCACTTGGCTAGGCCAGATGGACCATAAATTAATGATGGCCCGGCTGAAGCTAGGAAATAGGCCTAAGTTAGCGGAGTACTGGAAGTTAAACACCTCCCTTCTGGAGATACAAGACTTCCGAGATCAGTTAAGAGAATTGATTAAAAAGGCACTAGTGGGGGCGGTTACCGGGAGTAAATGGTTGTTAGGTCTCAAAGCCAAGATAAGAAGCTTCTCGGTCAAGTATGCCCAGCGCCTCACACTAGATAAGACCAAGAAGAAAAAGCAGCTAGAGCAGAAACTAGCTCGGGTTACGGGGGAGGGTGATAGGGTTAGTAAGGAACTAGCTAAGCAGGACCTTCTACTAGACTAGCGAGCGTTACGAAGGCCAAGTAGTTACAGCTGATGCAGACGTGCGCCGTGAGGTTTCTAGGCGTGGCTCGGACAAATACATTGCGAAAGTCAGACATTCGGATGGACGCACTCTGGAATCGACTCGAGAGATCTGCAAGCAGTTTCGAGAACATTTCGAGGAGAATTTTACGCAGCAGCCCGATCTTCCGGTCTTTGAGTTTAGCGACTATTTGGCCGACTGTCCCCGCCTCGAAGCGGCTAGAGCGGCTAGTTGTGAGGGCCAGGTGACGGAGCGGGAGGTCTTTACTGCGCTGAAGCATGTCAGCTGTGACAGATCGCCAGGACTTGATGGTCTGCCATACGAACGGTACTTGAGGCTGTCGCCCATATTTCTGCCTCTTCTGACGGATGTGTTCAACCATTGGTTTGCTCAGGGATCCATCCCAGGGCAGGTAACCAAGGGAGTGATCACATTGCTGAAGAAAGGTGACGGGTATGGAGGGGAAGAGTTAGACGACTACAGGCCCATAACTCTGCTAAACACAGAGTTGAAGATTTTGGCCAAGATCCTGTCGAATCGGCTGCAGGTTGTTATCAACGAGTTGGTTGAACTGGGAACGAACTACGCTGTGAAGGGGAGATCGATTCAGAACAACTTGCTCCTGATCCACACGATTCTAGAGGGGGAATAGATGAAGACATGGAAGCCGCGCTGATCAACTTAGATCAGTCCAAAGCGTTCGATAGGGTCGACCATCGTTTCCTGGCATCTGTCTTGGAGGCCGCCGGTTTTAAACCGGACTTCAGCAAGTGTATCTCCGTGATGTATCGACAGCCCATGGCTGTCATGTAAGTCAACGGAAAGCGCTCAAAGCCCTTTGTTATCTCTCGGTCGGTTCGTTAAGGTTTTCCGCTGTCACCCCTGCTTTACGTCCTGGCCTTGGAGCCTCTTCTCCGCAAGCTGAGACGTGGGGAGGCAAATTTGGCCCTGTGCAGAATTGCTCCGCCTAGCGGCTCAGCTGCCAAGATATCCGAATTGGTGATGATGTCACGGTCTTCGTGTCGAGCTTCAGAGATCTCGAGATCATGTCAGAGGGGCGCTTGCACAGTATAAAAGAATTATGGGGGCCAAGATAAACCGCAATAAGTCTGTCGGACTGTGGTGGGCGCCTGGAGTGGTAACGCAAACCTCCTGGCGCCCTTCAGCTGGACGGATGGCCTGGTTCGGATCTTTGGCGTGTGGTTCAGACCAGGTCTCCACCTTGATAAGAATTGGTCGGAGGTACGGTCAAAGGTGGAGGCTGCGGTCAACGCGTGGCTTCCCAGGAAACTTTCCTTAAAGGGTAGAGTTGAGGCGTGCGCTACATACATCTTCCCTCTCATGCTTTACCGACTGGCCATACTTCCCCTGCCTGCACAACACCTAAAAGCTCTTGTCGAACTCTTGTCCTTTCTCCTTTGGGACAGAGGAAGACACTGGGTGAGCAGACAGGTCTGCTTTCAACGTCTGTGTGATGGAGGTTTGGGAATGCCAGACTTGACGTGTCATCGAGACGCTGAGAGGCTGGCCTTCCTGAGCTATCACCTTCAAGAAGATCAACCATGGTACCCCGCGATTACTGCCGCCTTCCTCAACCTCATTATTGACCCTGCTATCGAGAGTCGTCGCAGGCCGCGGGGAGACTCAGCCGTCCTGAAAGAGTGCCGAGCCGCGCTAAAACGACTACCAAGGGCCAGCGACCTTGTGACTGCTACCCGTAGGGAACTCCACAGGGATCTAGTAAGGGGGGCGCCGACGGCCCACTATGCGCGCGTTTGGGTTGGCAGCAGAGTGAGATCTGCTCTGTGTAGAGTTGGGCGCCAGGTTCGAGTCATCTGAACAATTCGGAGTTCTCTCTAACCTAGCGATTGGCCCGAAATGCACTTCCACTTAACAACATACAATGCAGTTCTGGGTTTTGGGAGTCGCCTGCTTGTCCCCGTTGCGAGACAACGGCCGTAGAAATGACTGATCACGCTTCCTTCGATTGCCGTGAACTCCGCCAGTACTGGTCGTATGTCAGCGAGGTGACTGCTCGCACTGATCCCAAGCATCCTCGCCCAATTACCGTATCCAATGGCGTTAACAACGTCAGACCGCCGTGGGACCGGGAGAGACAAATGGTCCACATTACGATCTTGGCCGTGGCGAGAATGGCGATTTGGACATCGTGTCTGCAGGGTGGCCAGCGAGTGTTGCCTTTTTCTGATCAGAATCTAATCGCTTTCTTTAAACACCAACTACAGGTGAAGATCAGATGTGATAGAAGAAGGCTGCATCGTGCGGCATTTGACAGAAGATGGATACATGTAGCAAGTCTGTGTGTACGAAAAGGAGCCAAGTTTCAATACGTGTTCCCCGCCTAGGTGTGGAATACACAGTTCCGTTAAGCATAATCCATTTTCAGCCTCTTAGCTAGCCGAGTAAATGCTTCATCCCTCCCCGAGTAGGAAGCCTCCAAGATCCCTATCCCCTTCTATCTGCAATTATTTCCTCTCACCCCTCACTCTAAATTTCATGCATCATGGAGAGAAAGATATCAATCACTAACTCCCCATCCCTCACCTACAAAATTTTCTTTTCTCCATTTCGTCCCATCTATAGAGCATCCCCACTTAGAGACCGACCTGCAGGAGTTCAGGTTCCTTTACAAACCAAGTTAAACAGACGGTCTATCAACTAGATGAGGTTTGGAGGGTCCTACTAACCACGTTTTCTTTTTTTTTTTTTCCTTTTTTACCCCCCCCCCCGCTCTCGACACAAATGAATTATCGTATCATCATTGTTATCTTTTTTGATTTTACACGGAAATAAAAAAATGTTTTAAACAATTGGGTGCCAAGTGGGACGTCAAGTACGAAAGGGCGAATGCGGTATTATGGTGGAAGAAGATTCAAGCTATGAGAAAGTTTTGTTTAGTTCTAGAGTGACAAGAATGACAAACGACCCCCATCTGCCCCCCCCTTTTGAGTTGGCTTTGTGCCTAAGTTTTTTGTTCATGTTCTATTTTTGCCTGAATAAAATATTTAATATCTCAAAGTGTAGTATCTGCCGGAACAGATACTGCAAGCAAAGATCATATGTGGGGGCAGCCCAACATATAAGACCTTGGTCAATGTAGTGGCAACCCTTCATACCAATTGTCACTATCCAGCTCCCCTACTCCCTGGGGAGTTAGTCCCTATTTCCCCTTTACTCCTCAAATTAAAAATCGGCCTTGTGCCTTATTTGGTCGGTGGGGAAGCAAACAGATACCCTTTTTTGCCTTTTTGGTCAAGATCAAAGTGCTGTGTCTGTTCCGGCAGATACTACAAGCAAAGACCATACGTGGGGGCAGACCCACATATAAATTATTGGTCAATGTAGGGGGGCACCATTCATAAAAATTGTCACTATCCAGCTCCCCTTCTCCCCGGGGAGTTGGTCCCCATTTCCCCTTCACTCCTCAAATTAAAAATCGGCCTCGTGCAGAATTTGCTTGGTGGGGGGGGGGCAAATAAATACCCTTTTCTTGGCCTTTTGTCCAAGATCAAAGTGTAGTATCTGTTCTTACTACATGCTGTACTTATTGTGATATAAAGTGGGGAACACTTTTCTGTATTAATTTAATGCAAAATGATCACCCACTTTACAACCAATCAGTCTCAAACCCATTCAAGTCATTCTCCAGATCATTCAAGTTTTTTTTTTTTTTTTTTTTGACGGATTCCAGTTATTTTATAAGCATTCAAGTCATTCTTAAGGTCATTCAATTGATCCTTAAGTTCATTAGTCATTCTAAGTAATTTACTTTTTATTTATTTAAGGCATTCCAACCCATTTTTCGGTCATTTAAGTCTATCTTTAAGAATTTCATGTCAGTCCTACATTCATGCATTACACGAGAACACGCGACTAATGGCTATCGGCCTTGTTCAAGAGGGAGGACCATCTCTCTTGAAGAAGCCCGCATAAATCGGGCGAAACGTAGAGCGTTCAAGTCCTTCAACCTCACCTGTCATCCTTTTTTCAAAATATGGTATCGGCCATTAGACGAAGACAAAATTCAAGCGAGGGCATACGGTAAATAGTTTTGTAATTATATATACTAGCGGGACAGGTGGGAATTCCACAAGGGACTCAATCATATGTAATATATCGATATTGGCATTATGTATCTGTTCAATGTAAATGGAGACGCTCTCCTATTATTGTAGCTTTTTTGTTAAAACAGCAAAAGTATTTATCTAAGCTAGCACGAACGCCCGGTAAAGCCCGGTCGTAAAGTACGCTTAAGTATGATATTTTAATTTATGCAGATTTTGTATATATTATTATAGAGTTAATGTTCTATCGATTTTTATGTTATAAAGTTGTGATTTTCAAAATAAAAAAATATATATTCATATGACTTGGGTGCATTAGCTTAAATCGAAACGGACATAAAAACTCATGGAAAAAATACATACATATATATATATATATGAGTTCCTTCTGCAACAATCGAAACCGAAACCAAAACTTATGAAGAATTCTTGATAAAATTATAAATAAAAAAAATAGATGATTTAAGTGCTATCAGCTATAGTCGAAACCGATACCCAAACTTATGAAGAATTTTTGGTAAAGTTATTTATGACAAGAAATGGAAGTACATAACAATTAAACGACCCGGATGTAAGCGTGACACACAAAAAGAACACACACACTATCGTATTAACATATAGACTAGCGGGACCTGTGGAAATTCTACAGCGGCATCTTTCATGTGTAATATGTTGCTGCTGGGCATTCTGTGAGCGTTCAGCATGAATGGAGACGCCATCACATTATTCTAGCCCTTTTGTTAAAACTGTAAAAAAATATTTATCTAAGCAAGTCTATATATTAATACCGTAGCCTGTAGAACAATAAAAAAAAAAGGATAGAACAATAAAACAGGGGTGAGTTATTTATTTTTCCCTATTTAATAATGTAAACATAACCGTTTAAAAACGATATAAAGTAGATATTTAATAAAAAAAAAAAAAAAAAACAATAAACGTCCGAGAAATTTGTTTTATCGTTTTTACTACGGAATAACTATTAAAATTAATTCTTTCTTAACAACTTTTGCATTTACTAGAAAGATAAAACCCTAAATTTTATAGAATTAAAAACAAATATAGAGGTGAGAACACGCTAATCGAATACTGCCTGGAGCGTTCGTAAATGTTTATTCCAGAATTAATATGTATGCCGGAATTAAATCTCAACCAACGAAATTTGCCGTAAAACGTGACACACAAAAGACACACCCGCTATCGTATTTATAAATAATTTGCACGCAGAGTGAATGTGTGTGAATGTGGAATTTTAAAACTTCCACTATAGCGAACATAGTCGAAATATTTTCAAATATTATAATATTTAATATTATACGGTTCAATAGTTTTCATAGTATACGATTTTATGTTTTTGCGAGACACTGAAATGAGATCACGTTTATATATATATATATATATATATATATATATATATATATATTATTATTATTATTATTATATAGTTTAGAAAACTAGATGCAATTAAAACTGAAATCGATGGTTGTTACAACCACTTCTCCAAGTTTATCGGATAACTCGAAATTTTTACTAGAGCTCGAAGTTATTCGATGAATTATGTTAAAAATAATACGAAAACAAAGTTATATTCAGGGAATTATTTTTATTTGCATCTAAGCAACTTTGACTCAGAATGAAAATCTGAAATGGTTGAATTTTTAAATGGGAATTTATTTTCACGTTTGGGCTAATAAAAACAAACTCTTAAACTAACCCAAATGAACTGAAATATTGAAACTATTTATTAATGTCTGATGCAAAAATTATTAACATTTCATACAGAGCACAGTTATATTACGCCAGTTTCATTGCTTTTATATAAAACTAAACTAAATATAGCACACATTTGGTACACTATCGCTTAGCACCTGTGTTCTAAAATTCATGGAGCTTATTAGTTTATCATTGAAACTTCTATATACAAAATGGAAGTAAATATCAATTAAACGACCCGGATGTAAGGTGCATGATGGGTGCAAGTACACTATAAACGACCCGGATGTAAGATGATGGGTGCAACTAAACTATAATAGCGGAATTTGCCAAACGAAAAAATCGATTAAACAAAAAACAAACGCTGGTATCTACTGACATTTTGTGTCAATTTCTACTTGATTTTCATGTCAAAAGTACTTGAATATTACCGCATTATTTTAAAAAGAAACACGAGTTTTCGATCTGCATCGTAAAAAGCGGCTCCATATTTCTTTGGGAATATGTGACGTAATAACAAGGGAAGTAACAAATCAAAATACATTCTTGTACATGGGCAATATTTACCCACTATTTGCCTCGTTTTGAAACTCTCGGGTGTTTTTTTGTTTTTGTTTTTTTTTTGTTAAAATTCGCCGTTACGCCAACTGATGACGCCTCATCATTTTTCGGTAAAGCGAAAACTTACGTAGGTTTTCGGCTATGCTGAATACGAATATCACAGGGAAAATTAGCGCAGACAAATAGTTTTCGCGATATAAATACCTGTATTATGCATCTTAATTTCTAGTAGTTTGAATTGACCGCCATCTTTGTTGTGTCAATGAAATGGGATAGTGAGCATGAAATGTGTGTAGTTAAGTCTACGAGATGCGAACGTTTATTCAACGTCATTTCTTTCGGAATAAACACCCCCACCTCCCCATGTTAAGAACGACAATTGGAATTGCGTTGAGTTTACTACACAGATCGTCTGCTCACTGCAGCGTGCGCGTGCAAGCTCAATATACTATTTCATTGAAACAGCAAAGATGGCAGCCAAATAAAATTACAAGAAATTACGTAACAAAATACAGGTATTCATATTTTGAAAATCTTTTGTCTACGCTAATTTTCCCTGTGATATTTGTTTTCAGCATAACTGAAAACCTTTAAAAGTCGTCATTTTTTTTAATGTTGAGGCGTCTTCAGTTGGCGTAACGGTAAACATTGCCCTTTTTTATTAGCCAAACACTTTATTTTCGTTAATTTCATCAAAAACTGTTTTCTTTAATAATCTTTTTCTACCTCATCGTTTTTCGTAACTTGTGGATATATTCATTACTGTAATAGTAAAACTAAGTAGAGATCAGTAGTTTGCTTTTAAATTCAATATTTAAAATTCAAATTTCGCTATTATAGTGTAATTGCACCTAAATATGTAAATGTATATGCATACCTAACTTTATATTGAAAGAGATTTAAACATTTCTTATACATTTTTTCTTTTGTGTTTTCTTCCAACAGGTTCATCATTGGTTATGCTAAGCCTCATGGACATCGTTGGGATGGCAGACATGACCAAATATTACCGTTATGAAGGCAGTTTGACCACGCCCCCCTGTTCCCAGGCTGTTATATGGACTGTGTTCCACGATGTTCTCACTGCCAGTAAATCTGAGGTAAACATTGCATTTGACGACGAATATGCTCTTCAAAAGTAGTTAAATTCCTTAACACTTTATACATCTTTGATTTTATTATTTACTAGCAGGACCCGTAAACCGGCGTTTCCCGGTGGAAACATGCCCCCCTCCTCGTAAAAATTAAACTACGGTTGTTGTTGTTGTTGTTGTTAGTAGTAGTAGTCGTGGCCAATCCCCAACGTTCTAATGTTAAGAACGGGTTTCGCAAGATATCCAATTTTATGAGGGGTGGGTGTGTCAAAATATTTGCCCCAAGTTCAACGTTGATATATATTGTCAGCATACCCACTCGCAAAGACTATAAAAAAAATTTTTAATTGGGGTAGGTGGCAGTGCGTTTTTTTTTTTATCGCGCGTGCATAGAACAGTGAATTACAGTGAATAATGCATGTCATTATATCTCGAAAACTACTTGTTTCCGCCAAAGTTAAAACAGATTGTCTTATTCAGCATAATCAAAAACCTATAGAAGTCGACAGTTTAAAGGAAATATTCTAGTTGGTGCCAAGGTTTAAAAAATAGTATACAAGGTAATAAAAGGGAAACTTTAGCGGCGTAAATTATTTGACAAAGTAAAAAAAAAGAAAAAGAAAAACTGGCATAAATGTAGTCAGATACAAACTTACTCTTCCACCTTACCAACTATATGTATCCGTAAACCTTTTGCATCAAAGTAAACGCACTCATAGACATTGCCATCCTATCCTTCGACCGCCCCCTTATAATCATACTCCTTATATCATAACAGAAGAAACTTAAAAATATTGCCGAATATTACCTAATCAATATTACATCCTTGCATTAACCCCCCCCCCCCCCCAAATTATAAGCGTTTTTATATTTCCATTTGCTGTTTAGGTTGCACCTGTCAAAAATACCACTCCATAGATAATAGACACCCCACAAACCGTTAAAATTTTACCATGCACCAACAATACACCCCAATTTTAACCCTAAAACATATACCCCTTAAACTGAACACTATGTTAAAGACCATATACAATCTTATATATCATACTATATGTAACAACTTCTCCTTTATATATTTAGAATTCAATAAAGCTTCCCCCAACATTCTATAATTCCTCTTAATCTTTTTCGTCCCTTATGAACCCTTCGCTAGACGCCACATCCTCGCCATGCTACCTAGCACCTTCTGCACTCTTATGAGAAGCGTTCGGTTTCGAAATGCCCTGGCATAGTCTCATCTATCCCCAAAATTTTGCTTGTATTCCATTATTCAATAAATGATCCATTCTATATCTATGTATTGTGACTTCATGTCATACTCTTGTTGTCTTATTGTGTGTATATATATATATATATATATATATATATATATATATATATGCATATATATATATATATGCATATATATATGCATAAAAGCTTTAAGGGGGGATTTACTAATGAAGGAAAAAGCAAATTCAAAAGTCAAAAATAAATATTGTTATTTATATCTTAATCCCAAACAAATGAAAAAGCTCAATACATTCACTGATGATAGTAGAGATTACGATAAATAAGAACAGAGATATAAAGTAGAAATTTACAACAAGTTTTTATTATTCGGCAGAATACTCCAAAGCTGGTAGATAGGTGATCCTTAATCCGCAGAGTTTCAAAGAAGGCAAATTCTTCTCATCATAGGAAAAACAGTTAACCAAATAATCCAATAGTCACGCTAAAAACTTTTAACATTTCCATGTATTTGCGGGTTACTACATATGATGAAACTAAAAGTTTTATGATTTGTAGTCATAAAACTTAAAAATACATGAGAATATAAATATGGAAAAATAGCATTAATTTTAATGTTGAACTCTGTATGAACTGTTCGCATTACCTATTATGTCAAATTTCGAGCCTGTAGGCTGAAAATTGACAGAGTAATTTGGTAGGGAAATGTACACAGACAGAAAGACACACAGACAGACAATTTTTCTTATATATATATATATATATATACTAGCAGTTCAGCCCGGCTTTGCTCGGGTCCTATGTACTGTTTATAACTTGCTCTACGTATGAATACACTTTATGTAAGGTTTCAAATGTTTAGACCAAAATTTGCCTGAGTAATTTCGTAGAGATCGCAGATGTCATTTTTTTTTTTATTTTGAGAAAATTTTTACCCCTTAACATTTATTATCTTGGTCTCAAATCAAAATAGAAAGTTTTACCCATGTCCAAGTTACCTACATAAAAAAGATCAAGTCTTTAGCCCCCAAATTCCTGGAGGAATTTAGTAGAATCTGCAAAAGTCAACTCTTTCAGCTTTTACCTTTTGGCAGCCAAATTTTCGCCCAAAAACTGATTAAAATACGTGCCGCATGTCTGAATACCCGTTATGTATACATTTCAAATGTTTAGACCCAATATTTGGTTGAATAATTTGCTAGACACCGCAAAGGTCAAATCTTTTGAACTTTGACCCCTTGGAAGCTCAAATTTTCTACCCAAACCGATTAAAAAGCTTGCCCTATCTCTGAATACGCTTTTATATAAAATTTCAAATCTTTAGACCAGATATTGCTGAGTAATTTGGTAGAGATCGCAAGGGTCAAATTCATTTAACTTTGACACCAATTTTGACCCCTTAACACTTACTTTTTGGGGCTCAAATCAAATTAAAAGTTTAATCTATGTCCGAGTAACCTACATTTAAAATTTCAAATGTTTAGAGCCAAAATTGGCGGAGAAGTTTGGTACAGTTTTTCAATCACAATCAATTAAAGATTCTCCCAAATCTCGATACTCATTATGTAAAATCTCGAGTCTCTATACCGAACATTGACATTATTTGGTAGGTAAATCTACACACACACACACAATTTTCACACACACACACACACACACACACATATATATATATGTGTGTATATATATATATATATATATATAATGAGCGATGTTCCTTATAAAGGGAGAAAAATCGCTGTACACTGGGTGGGTAGTGTTTTTCCTGAACAGTAGCTAAAGATTACTTTATTTTCTTATCCTATTTCTATACTTGTGGCCATGTTACTAATAAAAGGGTTGTATGTAAAGGTTTTTCCTGTGCGGGGGTTATCCGCCTGATAGACAGGGACTCCAACGTTGGATTAACATCCAAGGGGGCAGTTCCATAAGCAGATGCAAAATACTGGTGCTGCTGTATCGCCATTTTGTGAATGGATTTTTTACCATTCACTAGCTTTTGGTGAGACCTCTCGATGCCATATTAGTAGGTAATGTTACGAAATTTCCTTTGGTTGCAAAAATCATTCTTCGTTTCTTCTGCTCTCTTACAACTCTGCCGACCTTTGCCACATATCTCTACCCTCAAAAGTGAAAAATCTCAAGAAACAATACAAGATTAAGCCCAAAACTCCAACCGCTAACATACACCCCCTCCCGCCACTACAAGGTCTCCTTTTTCAACATCAGAGGTCTACGTTCAAACCTTCCAGAGCTTGAAATCTAATCATAGGAGATCATAAACCTAACCTATTGTTCTTGTGCGAAACTGACAATGGATTGACTGTTTCCAACCAATGAGTTCGCGATTAATGAATAAGTAATCAGACCTGACATCAAAATTTGACTCCCAAAATCACTCTCGAGTTGTAAGCCATGTTTAGTTTCAGAACAGTTTCCAATGCTTAGTTGTTCTAGATAAGTCTTGGAGGTGACTGGTTCTTCGTAGACAAAGCAATTTCCGATGGTAGTTGTTCTATACAAGCCCTCGAGGTGGCTGGTTCTCAGAAGACAGTTCTTAAGCTGGAAGTCTCAGAGCAAAAGATTATTCTCGTGTTGACAAAAAGCAAACGTATGCGAAGTTGCCACAGAAAAGGTTTAATTTTTATGAAGCAATTCTGGTTTCTGATTGGTTGGTAGCAGAACGTGAATTAATTTGATTCGTCAGTTCCTAGCAGCATCGTTTAAATAGAATATCCCAATTGTCAGGGACCATATCCCATTATAACTCGTTTGTGATGGGATGAGTCTCCTAGCGGCTTAGGCTGCAGGGAGACAGGGTAGAGTACAGGTCAAGAATCCGTTCCTGACACTTAGTCCGACAGGTGAGGGTTTGGGAACCAGCCTAGCACCTGTCGGACTGAGGTACACCGCCTGGGTATTACTCAGGAGGTCCACCCTACCAGGACTTGCCACCTGGCTTTCGGGTGGGGCAATTTAATTGCTTATCGCCTGAGGCGCCCCAACCTGGGAATGCTGACGGGGCCCAGGCAATTTTTGCTGAGGCGACAGTGCCCCTCCTTTGGGGGAGCTAGCCTTCTTTTTCACTTTCTCGACCTTCTGTTAAATGTATGTGGGCACCAATCTAAATATCTAACCCATTATAACTCAAAAATATTGTAACAATCACCATGAGCGTGGGATATGTGCCTATATTAGAGATGGCTGGAAATGTGGTAGGGACATCTTCAGAGAGAATCCTAATTTGCCCTCAGAGTAGCACGTGCTCCAGAGTAGCACTTGTTCACAGCACCGCATTCATATTTGCCCTCTATCTATCGCCCCATAATAGTGGAGATACTATAATTGAGAGAATCTCTGACAAAATTGACTACATTCTGTTTACCAATCCTTCGATTAACATTCACGTCTCCGGAGACTTCAATATTCATAATGTTGAATGGCTAGTCCACTCAAACAAGACGGATGATGAGGGGAGGTACGGTCATAATTTCTCAATTGCCTACGACCTAACACAAATTGCTGACGAACACCCACTCGCATGCCCGACCCCAACAGACAATGTACAAGTCTCCTTGACCTCTTATTTACACTTTATCCAGAAATGTGCTCATCCTCCGCTCTGTCTCCATTGGGATCTTCCGATCACTCCGTTTTCTCGGTTAACATAAAATGTAATAAATCCTCAGATGAACCTTTCCATCGTATTGTATATCAATACTCTATGGCTGATTGGGATAACTTGTGGACATTTATATCAGATATACCTCTGCACTCTGAAAAACGTGTCGGTTATAGTATCAGACCTAACTGAATGCTTAATTGTCGGTATAGACTGCTTTATACTCTCGAAGAAATTCCAGCAAAAGCCCAACAGTCAGTCATGGTTCACCCCAAAATGTATGGCTACCATTGCGCACAGAAATTACTATTTCCATTGCTTCCAACATCATAGATGTTGTAAAACCAAAACCACCTTTAGAACGACAGTAAAAAAAAGTAATAAAGAATATAAGAGATTCGTATGCTCAGTATGTCAAGTTTAAAGTAGCTGAGCAGCGGCTTGGTTCCCACCAGTTTTTGCAAATAACAAACAGGGTCTTGAACAGAAGCGTGTCCTCTATCCCTACGATCATCAATTGGTCTGAGATAATTTCGTCAGCATCTGACAAAACAAAACTCTTTGCCAAGACATTGCAGCAAATTCTACCCTTTACAATCAGGGCCGCTAACCACTCGTTTCCTCCTCTGACTGCAAACACACTATGCAACATACAAATATCTGTACGTGATGTTACCAAGCTTATCAAAAACCTTGATTCCAGTAAAGCAACTCGGTGGTATTTAAGTCATAGTGCTTAAAAAGTTTCAACCGAAACTAGCTCCCATACTTACAAAGCTGTTTAAACATGGCTTAAGGAGAAATTCTTCCAAACACTCTGGAACACCTCATCAGTATGTCCCGTATTTAAAAATTCAGGATTTCCGTCATCTCCCTCTCAATACAGACCAATCAGTCTCCTGTGCGTCATGAGTAAGTTGCTGGAATCTGTGTTAAATAAGGAAATATTCAACCACCTCAGCAAAAATAACCTGCTTACTGACGTGCAATATGGTTTCCGTTCTGTGAAATCTACAGCTGATGTGCTAACTGTAATATCACGCAGGATTAGTGAATCTCTCGATGGGGGTTTCGTTTCTAGAGCAATAGCTCTTGACATATCAAAGGCTTTAAACTGAGTGTGACATAAATGTTTACTACATAAGATCGCCAGCTACAGAATAGCTGGAAATCTACTCTCAATTTTTTTTTTTTTTTTTTTTTTTTTTTTTACAAAGGCATCACCACATTATCAAGGCCCAGAGGCCACTCAAGGATAAGGGTTAAAGAGTGTACAGTAGAAATTGGTCAATATAGTAATCATTAGTAATGAAAATTTGGTAAATTTAATAACTTATATGGAACGGCTCATCAAGAACTTATTTACTTTAGACTTGAACACAACCATATTGTAGTCAGCCGGAAAGCAGGAAAACGGAAGACAATTCCACAGGCGTGCAGTTCTAAGAAAGAAGCTTTGTTCATGGAATCTACGTTTAGGTTTAGGCACAGATAAAGAGTGGGGGAAATTATTGATAGTGTTTACAGCTAGACGAGTGTTTCTTGTGAAAGTTTGGCGAGGGGGGACCAAAGATTGAAGCTCAGTTGAACACTTTCCATGAAAATAACGATACATCAGAGACAAACTCGCAACATCTCTTCTGTGAGATAGAGGTTGCAAGGAGGAGAAAAGGACATCTCCTACGAGGCTACGAAGTCTATTTTGAACTCTATCAAGGCAGGACAAGTCCTTTCTAGCAGCTCCTGCCCAGATGTGGCAACAGTATTCCATCCTTGGACGTACCTGGCTCTTATATAGGTAGAGAATAGCATCAGCAGTGAGATATCTACTGGATCGATAGAAAGATCCCACCATTTTTCCAGCGGCCTTGGCAACAGATTTGATATACGTGTTCCATTTAAGATCAGGAGTAATGGTCAAGCCCAGAAGCTTGTCAAAACTTGAGGCCTCCTGAAGACGAGAGCCATTCATTTCAATTGATGACAAATGTGGATTAGAATGTTGATGATGTAAAGAGAGAAGCTTGGTTTTAGATGCATTAAAAGTAACCAGCCACTCCTTTCCCCATTGTACTACGTGCTCAAGATCAGAGGAGAGAGAATTGGAGAGAACTTGGTCGTTTACTGTCTTAGATGTGGTACCATAAATGGTAGTGTCGTCAGCATAAATGTCTACAAATGATGTAAGGATATGATTTGGAAGATCATTAATGTAGATCAGGAAAAGAGTTGGGCCCAGGATGGATCCCTGAGGGACACCGGCATTAATACTGTGAGCTTCTGATTTTTGCCCCTCAACTACTACTCTTATGAACCTATCAGAAAGAAATGATTTAATAATTGAGAAGACTTTTCCAGCTATACCATAGCTAGCGATCTTATGAAGTAAACCTTTATGCCATACCCTATCAAAGGCTTTAGATATGTCAAGAGCAATTGCTCTAGAAAGATTGCCACCGTCGAGAGATTTGCTAATCCTATGCGATATAACTGTAATGACATCTGCTGTAGATCTAGCAGAACGGAAACCATATTGAGTGTCACTAAGAAGGTTATTTTTGTTGAGATGTTTGATTACTTCTGTATTTAACACAGATTCTAGCAACTTACTCATGACGCACAGGAGACTTATTGGCCTGTACTGAGAGGGGGATGAGCGATCACCTGAATTCTTAAATACAGGGCATACTGATGAGGTTTTCCAGGGAGATGGGAAACTATTCTCCTTAAGACAACGTTTAAACAGTTTTGTAAGTATGGGCGCTAATTCAGGTTGAAGTTTTTTGAGTACTATAATTGGAATACCATCAGGGCCAGTTGCTTTACTCGAATCAAGGTTTTTGATTAGCTTCGCAACATCACGTACAGATATACGTATATCACATAGCGTGTTTTCTGATACAGGAGGAAATATTGGGGGTTGGCGGTCTTGGTCGCAAAGGGTAGAATTTGCTGCAAAGTTCTTGACAAAGAGTTTGGCTTTGTCTGATGCTGACGAGATTACCTCAGGTCCATTGATAATAGTTGGGATGGAGCACACGCTTCTGTTCAGGATTCTGTTCGCTATTTGCCAAAACTGGTGGGAACCAAGCCGCTGCTCAGCTACTTTGGACTTAACAGATTGAGCATACAACTCTCTTGCGTTCCTTATTACTTTCTTACAATGGTTGCTGGCAGTCCTGAAAACGGCTTTAGTTTCCATACATCTATTACGTTTGAAGCAGTGGAAAAAGTGATTTCTGTGCGCAATGGCAGCAGCACATTCTGGAGAGAACCATGGCTGGCTGTTAGGTTTTTTCTGAAACTTTTTAGATGGTATGAAATGGTCAATACCTACAATTAACCATTCAGTTAGGTCTAATACTATAGAGGACACATCCTTTTTAAACATGGAATGCAGAGGTAGATCAGATATAAATGTACGGAAGCTATCCCAGTCAGCCTTAGTGTATCGATATACTGTACGATGAAGAGGTACATCTGGGGACTTATTACATTTCATTTTTATCTTAATTGATACAACAGAGTGGTCGGAAGATCCAAGAGGCGACAGAACAGAAACTGAACATAGTTCAGGGCAAGTTGTGAGAAAAAGGTCTAGTAGGCTCGCATACTGGCCATCATTATCGGGCACACGGGTAGGTTCCTGAACAATCTGAGTGAGGTCATAGGCAATGGAGAAATCATGACAGAACCTCCCCTCATCATCGGTCTTGTTTGAGTGGGTCAACCATTCAACGTTGTGAACATTGAAGTCTCCACATACGTGAATGTTAGCTGAAGGATAAGTAGAAAGGACTTGGTCAATTTTCTCAGATATGCTTTGAAAGATAGTAACTCCACTGTTGTGGGGGCGATAGAGAGTAAATATAAATGCAGTAGTGTGAGCTAAAGCAACCCGGAAGCACATATAGGGTAAGTTAGGATCTTCCCTGGAGATGTCCCTCCCACATGGAAAGCTATCTTTAATATAGGCACATATTCCATGCCCATGGCGATCTTGGGGGTCAGATTTAGAAGTTAAGTTAGAGTATCCTGAAATTGCAAACTCATCTAGAGAAATAGCCTGTCCAATGCCAGTTTCACTTAAAAATAAAAGGTCTGGTTTAGTCTCCTGTAATTGGGTTTCAACCTCTGGAAGGTTAGAACGAAGACCCCTGATGTTGGAGAAGGAGACATGGTAGTAGGGGTCTACGTTGGAAGTTGGGGAACCGGGTTTAATCGTGTATTTTTTCTTGAAACTTGTCATGATGAAATTTTGGAATTTGTGGACTAGGTCGACAGATTTACTTAGAGTAGGACAGAGAGGGGAAATTAAGAGAGAAAAAGAAACGAAGAATTTTTTTTTTTTTTTTATTTGTAGTTAATGATAAGGTAAAGCCGTAACAATTACCCACTAGTATGGCATCGAGAGGCCCCACCAGAAGCTACTGCATGGTCCAGAATCCATTCACCAAATGGCAATACAGCAGCCCCAGTACTTTGCACCTGCTGATAGGACAGCCTCCTTAGTGGTTAATCCAAGGTTTGGGTCCCTGACTATCAGGCGGATAACGTCAGCCCAGACAAAACGTTTACCTCCAGCACCCTTACTAGTGACATGGCTACAAGGATAGACATAGAAACAGAAAATTTCCGCCATCTCAGCCAACTGTTCGCAAAAATACTGCCAACCTAGAAAACAGCTTTTTCTTCTCCCTTTGTCCGAAAAATCACTCATTTAAAAAAATGAGGACTGAGGGACAAATAAGAAGAAGCGAGAGTAACAGGAGCTGCCGATAACGCATCCACAATGCGTTTTCTACTCTTTCGGAATCATCAGCTTGACACACAGGTTCTCGTTGGATCATCGACGTTAAGCAAGGTTGAGCCGGGTCAGTGCCAGATGGGGGACCAATTTGGGAATTCCAGGTGCTGTATGTTGGAGAACGTAGACAAAAGTTGCAAAGACCTAATTATTAAATTCTTTCCTCTGATAGGCTTGTAAAAGTAATTGTTGATGGGCAGAAATCAGAGATTCATTTAGTGTCCTAATCGTGTAAATTTGTTTATACTAACACACACACACACACATATATATACATAATATGCATATATATATATATATATATATATATATATATATATATATAATATAAACAAATTTTAGAAAGCATATATATATATATATATATATATATATGCATGTGTGTGTTTGTGCTTGCTATTAGGTTAGCTACTAAGTCTCTAGTTTTTTATTTGAATTACAATTTTAAAGATTTAATTTTAAAAAAAAACTAAAAATTTTAAAGGCTTATTAAAAAAAACTAATTGATCAATCATGTGTCCTCTTTTGTCCTTTACAACTCCTATCCAATTTTCTTTCAAGATTTTCAATGCCTTGTTACGAGAAATCAAAACGCTACAAACACTAAAGCAAAATCAAGATCTTTTCGAAAATATTCATTTTTCCAAACTTAGTATTTCATGTTAATGGTCTTAAAATAAACAAAAATTAACCCGAACAAAATATTACAATTTGATTTTAAAATTATTAAATAAAACCCTACCCAAGTTCGGAATCATCAGCTTGACACACAGGTTCTCGTTGGATCATCGACGTTAAGCAAGGTTGAGCCGGGTCAGTGCCAGATGGGTGACCAATTTGGGAATTCCAGGTGCTGTATGTTGGAGAACGTAGACAAAAGTTGCAAAGACCTAACGTCGTCATCTCCCTTATCTAGGAATATACATGTTATTAGGGACCAGTTGTGAATTTCATACTCTATGGAACTTCCTTCTTTGAAGGAAGCCGGTTGAATTCGCATAGGGTTAGTTCCGTTTCCATTCCATTATTGCCTATGTCCCTCCATTACCGATCATAAAGATGTTGTCTCGTAGTCTTCTTGACGGTCATTAACATTTATCCTCAAGTGGCCGCCGGGTCTTGATAGTAGATGACCCCCCCTAGACGAACAACTTTATGTTTTAACCAATTTTTGTAGCAACATTTCTAATTTTTTTTTGTTTTGTTTTTTTTTTTCTTATTTCAGATTGCTGCATTTAGGAAAATAAAAGATCAGCATAATAAAACAATTAGCAACTACCGGCCAGTTCAACCATTGAACGGAAGAAAGATTTACACTAGTGTTCGTTCATCCGGTACGATGGCCACAACATTTTCGTCTTTGTTGGTGTTTTTTTCTGTATTTATGGTGACAAATCTTTGGTAAACTTTATTTGTACATCCCGGTCAGCAAGATTCCATTTTTTTCATTTTTTTTTTCTTTTTTTTTTTTTTTGCAAACCAAATAAAAAGAAAGACAACAATAGAAAAACACAAGAACAAACATTTGGGTTTTAATGGAATGCACCTGCATCTCCCTTGTACATCCACTCACTCGTATAATGAAACGTTCTCAGAGTAGACATCTTCTATTTTATCGAAAAGAACAGTATTTATGTATGCACGTTGTTATATTTAATATATTTAATATGTAGATATCACATCTCATATACAAATTTAATATTATATATATATATATATATATTATATTTAATATTATATGTGTAAGATTCATAAATTAATTAAAATTGTTAGTACGAATAGTTGGGTTTAATGACTTTATTTAATAAAAATTCAATATGGCGTAATGGAAAAGTATAAAGGTAACTGCAGCTTCTCTTCCAATTTTCGGATTTTCACCATGTAAAATAACATTTCAATTCCTTTGGACGGATTGATTGTTGCTTTTCTTCTGATGAGTTAAGGGCATAATAGATGCACTAATTGATATAATAATTAAGTGATTGATTTTGCGCTACTAAACAGATAATGTCAAGAATTGTTTAAATCAACTGATTTAAAAGAATAAATTATAAGATGGTCAACAACGTCATGAATTTTTGAATATAAATTTTTGTCATTTATTATATATATATATATATATATATATATATATATATATATATATATATATATATATATATATATATATAAAATGTACTTCGTTATATTTTGGGGAAAAATACCAGCAAAGTGCTCTATTATAAGAAAAAAAATCTGCAAAATCAAAGAGTAATATTTACATTTTTATAAGATAAGCCATCGGTACCGTCGGTCTCAAACCTGATAATATTGAACCGTTTTAATTCCAAATATCAAGCTCTCTTCAGCCCATCTACATAGGTAGATCGGCTGAAGAGAGCTTGCTATTGGGACTTAAAACGGGTCCCTGTTATCAGGTTTGAAACCGACGGTACTGATGGCTTATCTGGAAATAAATATATAATGTATGTATTAATTAATAATATGTATTTGATCTCTGTTAAATGCGAAGTGTCTACTTTAAGTGTTTTGTTATATTCGCATCTGTTGGATTAAGAAACATTACATGTACATTGTTTTTAATCCTATCTTAATACTGCCAAGATATGTTTTTTTTTGGGGGCGGGTTACATACACACACACATAATGAATTCTAGACTTGGATAGGATTCACATTTTCTTTTCTTTTTTTTTCTTTTTATTGCAACTTTTACAAATAGTCTTTTGAAATATTTTTATGCATTTTTTTTTAAATCAAACTTATAAGATGAATTTAAATAAAATAAATTATGTAAATAAAAATTCCACGCCTACCCCAACGCTAAACTTTAAAGAATCCTTACGATGCTCGATTTAATTGTGCTTTTGTAACTCTGTTGAATAAAAACGCTAGACCGATTTATTTTTTCTTCCTCTAACAAAAAAAAGCAAATGCTGGTATCTATAATAGACAATAACTTTAAAATGTTTTATATATGAACTTAAGCAATAATAAGAATGTAAGAATATATGTATTCCTGCACATACTTATTAGTATCTGCATAGCAATAGCTATTCGTCTTTCGATAGAGAGAGAGAGAGTGGGGGAGAAAGAGAGAGAGGG
>NC_136482.1:153866725-153926725 GCF_053919585.1 Euprymna scolopes | reverse complement strand
GTTCTTATCCAGAATGCACCTTTTGAGGGTTGCTGGATTTTCTCCACATTAAAACCTGACCTTGTGTCTAACTCTGGCGTCGTGGTGAGGCAAGTAAATAGGAACAATGAATATTAATTTATTTTTTTTATTTCGGACTATTATCCTCATCTTTATTAGTTGTTGTTTTTCATCTTTTATTGGTTTGTTTATTCACAACGTTTCGGCCAACTATTTCGTCTGGCCTTCTTCAGGTGGTAACCGCGACGGATAGGAACTTCGAATCTCATAACTGCATTCTCAGCCATCACTGCCATCCGTAGTTGTTTTCGTCTCACCACATTTTTGGCCAACTAGACCTCTGGCACGCTTTGGGTGGGATTGAAACCGCTATCTTCAGACAAGATGCGCAGTTGATAGAGACGTTGAATCTCTACAGTTCCAGATGAACATTGTTCCTATCCGTCGCGGTTACCACCTGACGAAGGCCAGAGGAATAGTTGGCCGAAACGTTGTGAATAAACAAACCAATAAAAGATGAAAAACAACTAATAAAGATGAGAATAATAGTCCGAAATAAAAAAAAAAATAAATTGATATATAATGCTCATCTCAAAAATGAATTCCAATTAAGGAATAATATATAGGAACAATGAAGTTGTATTTTTATAGGTGAGCATTTCTTCCTGAAGGTAATTTTCAGGGATTCTCTCAAAATGTGAATGATTAAATGATTATAACAAAAAAATAAAACTAGAGCACATTTTTTTTTTGTTATTGTTATTGTTACTGTAGAAAAATCAAGCTATAAAGAACGTGGTTAGAAACTCGTAAGGATATCATATAAGTAAAAGGTTAAAAGTTAAATAAAATCAAAACTTCTTGTCTGTTATCGAAATGTACGTATGTTCTAGGAGCATATGGCCATTAAGTAACTCTTGCCAAAACTCAAACTTAAAAAATTAAACCATCACACGGAACTTTTTGTGAATGACGGGGTGATTGTAAAGATGTACTCGAAGATAATATGGCGCTCATCTTTTATGTCCTTAAAAACAAAAATACTTTTTATTATTTGATAATTATTTTATATTTTATGTAAAAGCGTTTTAACAATCTATCACTAATTCCGACAAGAGTTGTGACCACTTTGAAACTTTCCCCCATTTTTATTCCCTTTTAAATACGTTTATTTTTTTATTTTATTTTTTTTTTTTTTTGCAATTATTTTGTTTTTTTTTCCTTGCTCCAACTTTCTCTTTACCCAATTCCCTTTTTATCCCAAATTCATTCTTTTTCTCTCTCTCTTTCCTTCTCCAACTCCCTCCTTCTTCCTCCTTCTACCTTCCTCGTTGGTGTATGCAACTGGTTGGATTAATGAAATAATAATAATAAAAAAAATTGAATGGGAAAAGATATTTTATATTGGTTTTATTTTATTTCTTTTTATTTGTTCTTTCTTGTTTTGTACATCAGTCTTTCACAGGTTGTTGGAAATAAAATCACGAAAGCCATAACGAAACTAAAATTAAAATTTTCATCTGTTATCCTAATTAGTCTGTAATATAAAAGGCAAAATGTTTGTATGTCTGCCAAAAACTTTCGACAGACACGTTGGACCGTTACAAAATTCGTATCGCTTTAGATCTGTCTCTCGGACGACAAATATCCAAAAACTGGTCAAAATGATTAATTTGTTCAGCGTCAACTGGACCGTTTTTTTTTTTTTTTTTTTTTTTTTTTTTTTTTTTTTTTTTTACAAGGAGGAGTCACTTTTTTCGTCGTCATTATTGCAAGCCATTCACGCTGCGCGACAACCATGTCGGATAAAAAAAAAAAACGTTATTTCGAACGCCTGTGACGTCACAATCGCGGTGGGTGCATTAATAAGACCGTTTTCTTTTTTTAACCTCCTTTTTCCTCTTACGCGTTACGAGTTTGAGCCTGTCTACTACTCCTCATTTTTATGTATTCTTTTTTGCACTGACATGGATACTCGCTGCTATTTGTGGTTGTTTTTAATTCATTTTTAGGGCTTTGGTTGCTCAACCAACCCCCTTGCACACATCTGGGCAACGCCGGGCACACAGACTAGTTCTATATTAAAAACGAACTCATTTTCAAACACTAGTGCTAATCAGATTGCGATTAAGGTTGATCGGTACTAATCATCTTATAAGGACAAATCTACACGATTTCTCCAGTTCATTCGATCGTGCATGACAGTTTGCAGGTCCCGAACACTTTCCTATCCTGTGTCCTGTAGCAGGTTGTCAATGTTAGGTCATTCTTCTACCACGGTTTGGGTGTTCATCTGTTGGTATGCAGAGAACTAGCTTGCTTGCTTCCTCTTCGCTGTCTCATGCAGTGACCAGCTACTCTCACCCTTCTCTGCTGTACTTTCAGTGATACTGGTGGGAGGTCACCATAAAGCTGTTGGCTTGTTGCGTGGCTCCTCCATGACGTATTGAGGGTCATTCTGAGCATCCGTGTGTAACAGCCATCCAGTTTCTTCTTCAGCGCGTTTGTCAGAGTCCATGTCTCAGCACCATAGAGAAGGACTTTTTCTACTGTGGCAACAACGAGTCTTACTTTCAACTTTTCTGAGAGAGTGGATGACCATATCTTTCTCAACTTGTGACATGCACTCCATGCCAGTGCTTTCGGTACTGATGATATCACAAAAAACGCTACACCACAGCATTTATATGTGGGTAATATTCTCTGCCAGGTGAAAACTAAGTGTCTTGTCACGTGGTTTTGTATAGACTATTTTTTCGACTTTTTTAAAAAAAGACTTTTTTTTTCTAATCGTTGTATGAATCGGAATATTCTATTATTTCTCAATATTTTTCTCGTCACACTTCTTTCGAGGACGGACCTGAATGAGAATCACACTCCTTATTGTCCAATTAATAATAATCCACTGAAAAAATTGTAAAAAAAAAAAAAAAAAAAACGAAGCCGTTGGGGGTGTTTATTCCGAAAGCTGTTCATAATTCTCGTTCAGGTCCGCCGACATGGGTACATATGAGAAAGACAACGTGAAGGTTAACAACATCGTGAGAAAAAGTGATTTTCTTAAACGAACTGGATTCGAACTAGGGATGCCGAATTTGTCAGTGAGTGTCGTTGACCACTTGTAATCAAGTGATTAACTTCATTTGTCATTGTGTTTAATTAAACCATTGAAGCTATATGATACGCACACGTTCTTTAATAAATGTATAACGCTAAAGGTAAATAATATTAATTCTAATCTAATATATTTTATATTTAATTTATTAAAATAAACGAGGTTGCCACTCGGTTAACATTATTAGATATATGCCACCAACATATATATATATATATATATATATATATTCTCTGTGTGGCTTTTTAGTCTCAGTTGATTTTAAGGTCAAATTGTGACATCTCTGTGACTTTATTTCCAACCAACACCTCTATGTTTCCTTCTTTCTCCCCCCCCCCCTTCTTGCATGTGTTTCCCATTTCATTGCTTTCGTTTTTGACTTTTTAGAATAAACCAAATCATTTACAGGGAAACTTTGGCAAAATGTAATCGAGGTATTATCAAAATTGTTCTTTTCTTTTCTTTCTTCTGGATACTTTTCCGATTTATATTTACTAGCAGGACCTGTGGAAATTTCACAGGGGACTCATTCACATGTAATATATTGATGTTGCCATTCTGTACATGTTCAGTATAAATGAAGACACTCTGATATTATTGTAGCTTTTTTTTTTTTAAAACTACAAAAGTATTTATCTAAGCTAGCACGAACTTCAGGCAAAACCCGGTCGTAAAGTACGCTTAAATATGACAGTTTAATTCTTGCAAATTTCGTATATATTAGTATAGAGTTCATTTTCTTTCGATTTTTATATATTATGAAATTGCGAGTTATATATATATATATATATATATATATATATATATATCC
Organism: Euprymna scolopes; assembly: GCF_053919585.1. Classification (NCBI taxonomy): domain Eukaryota; kingdom Metazoa; phylum Mollusca; class Cephalopoda; order Sepiida; family Sepiolidae; genus Euprymna; species Euprymna scolopes. Next base: position 153,922,799 of record NC_136482.1, on the reverse strand, counting down.
GTATGACTTAATGCATCAGCTTGAATCGAAACCGAAATAAAAACCTATGAAAATATATAACTTGAGTTCCTTCACCCATAACTGAAACCAAAACTTGTGAAGAATTCTTGATAAAATTATTTATTTAAAAAATAGACGACTTAAGTGCTATCAGCTATAATCGAAACTGAAACCAAAACTTATGAACTTGGTAACATTATTTACAAGAAATGGAAGTAAAGTACTTAATAATTGAACGATCCGGATGTAAGCGTGGCACAGAAAATAACGCACGGGTTGTCGTATTAATATAGAAAGATAGTTATACACTGTTTCGGCGTAAATGGACAACTCGCCTGATAACAACCCGAGATCACAATAAAAATAGAAATAATGTTTAAAGCAATAGTAAATGAAATGTCATCCCTCTAGAAAGCGCATGACACCAGATGCGATATTCTAACTATAAGATTATTCCAAAGAAGAATATTGCTGACTTGTTCGCACTGAGTACCCTTTCCTGTCATGACAGAGTACTAAATCGACTTCAAAATTTAGTGTCGTGAACTTCTCATTTCCACACAACCAATCTCTCACAGAACAGACGTAGCTCATCTTTCTGTACTTTATCGTTATTTCCATGAGCGGTGTTAGACTATGGTTTAATTTTTGGTTCCCTCTTATAAGACATTCATAGCCAGAACTCGTCCTACTACAACAACAAAATGATATTTTTCCTTTCTCCGTTTATGTGCCACGCAATTCTGATGAACGGCGCCTCGTTGCAACAGCTTTCAACCCGTAAAACACATTACCGCATGACTGCTTTGTTGTGTTTGAATTTAACTTCAACAATTTTTTGTCATAAACCTCTCCACAAATAGTCAAAAATCTTCCATAAGTACTCCAACAATGTTCTTCATCTTTCAGCTGGTAACGTTCCAGTCTATAACCCCTTATCCTCGAGTTACTCTTGGCCTTTTTTGTGACCTAAATAGTAAATAAAATAAAATAAAGATACAAAAAGAACAGCGTAGATCATTTATTTTATATATTTAAAAACTTTTCCACAAAACGTTCTAAGTGGCGAGGAATTTCAACAAATTTTTTTGAAAGTTATGCGTTTAACGTTAAGACAGAACAGGCTGAAATAGGAAAAAAAAAATGGAGGAAAATTTACGCGCTGACATCCGACGCAGGCATCGACGCTGGTTGGAGACAGAAAAAAAAAGGCGGGTGGAATGAGGTGATAAACAGAATGTAAAAAAAAAAAATTTAGATATTTTTATGACTTTTTTTTTTTTTTTTTTTAAGACTCAATTCCAAGGCAGTTATTTTCTGTTTATTATTCATCAAATTATACGTGAAGGGAAATAAAAATGTGTTTGTGAAATTCCTCTAACATGTGTTGGGGTCTAGTTAGTTGTCGCAATGCCACGACAATTTCTATATTTAGCTCTGTTATATCTGGCACAGAAACAATAAGCCTAACGGAGTAGAAGTCAGGAGAAAGAAACGTCATGTATTCAAGTAGGTCTCCAGTAATAATATCGTGCCAGACTGATGTTCACATATATATACATATACTAGCGGGACCTGTGGAAATTCCACAGGGGACTCATTAATATATTGACATTGGAATTCTGTAGATGTTCAGTGTAAATAGAGACTCTCTGATATTATTGTAGCTTTTTGTTAAAACTGCAAAAATATTTATCAAAACTTGCAGGAACGCCCGGCAAAACCCGGTCTCAAAGTACGCTTAAATATGACATTTTAATTCTTGCAGATTTCGTATATATTATTATAGAGTTAATGTTTTATCGATTTTTATATATTATAAGTTGCGATTTCAAAAATATATATATATCCATATGACTTGGGTGTATCAACTTGAATCGAAACCGAAATATTTTATGAAAAACATATATGTCATCCACATACAGTACTGGAATGCAAAGTTTCCAAATCATATGAATTGGATTATTCTTTTGTAAAGTTTTACTAGTTTTTTTTTTTTTGTTGTTTTTTTTTTGTTTGTTTGTTTTTTAGATTATTTCATTTTTTGTAACATCAGTAAAGAATACAGGTAAGTAATATATATATATATATAATATATATATATATATATATATTCAAAAGAAATTACTCATTAATAAAGTTGGTAAAAATCCGAAAAAAATGCGCTAAAAATGGAACCTTATTGTTAAAGCTTATGTACTTGTAACTTCTTTTACTTTGAGAATTCCAACATGTCTGCAAATATTTGTTTTTCAGAAAACCGTAAACCCAGGCACATACGCACACAAACATATATATATATGCGTATGTGCACGCACGCGCGCGTGTGTGTGTGTGTGTGTGTGTGTGTGTTTAAAAGAGCTTCGCAAGCCAAAATACGGAAAACCCAGACCCATACACACATCCAAACATACGTGTGTGTGTGAGAGAGAGAGAGAGAGAGAGGGGGGGTTGCGAGTGGAAAGAGATGAAAAGGGTACTTAATTTGACAGTCTTCTTCGTTTTGATGGCATTGCCAATTTTTAGCAATGTAAAATATGATTTAAAACATTTGGCATAACAATTTCCAATTGTAAGGAATATTTTTTTTTATTTATATATAGAATTTAGAATCCAAATAAACCACGTATTTTAATAAAAAGTCGAAAAATATGATTTTTTAATGTTATATAAAATGCTTATGTAAAAGGTTATCTTCATAAAAAATAGAACACTTTTTTTTTTTTTTTTTTTTTGTTACTTGTAGAAAAATTAAGTTATAAAGAACGTGGTTAGAACCCCGTAAGGTTATCATATTGGTCAAATGGAAAATGTTAGGTCCTGGCTATGACCTTAAACTATATCCAATGGTGAGGCCTCAGCTTGCGGGCCTTGGGGAGTGTGGAGCCACCCTTTAATTGCCATTGCTCACAGGTCTACTCTGACTCGGAGTGGTAGTACCTGTTAGGGTCCCAACTATGGGCTAAATGGAAACCGACGTGAAAAAAAATATATTCTATTTTTAAAAAAATTCTTCAAAATTACTGGATTTGGCATTAAATAACCTGAAAAGGGTTGATATGCCGTAAAACAAAAAACAACCTGAACCAACGAATCTGTTAAATAAAATAAAAATTAAAAATTCTTATGTGTTATCGAAATGGAAAATGTTAAATAAAATTAAAAAGAAAATTTTCCTGTGCGTTATCGAAATAACACAGGTCATCAGCAGAGATTACTCACAAGCAACATTACGACTTGTTGTGCTTGTTATAGGAATGTAGTCACTCCTTTGAAACATATATTAATAATTTAGAAACTAAACAAATGATTTAGTTTAAATATCATACTTCTCTTTAAAATAATCTTCGTTTGCCAGGCGTTGATTTCGTTGATAAATCGGTAGTAGGTTTTCTCTGGGATTTCGATCTGTCATCCATCCAGACACTTCACTCCAAGCTTATGATACTAGCCGATATTTATGATGGGGGGGGGGGGCATCAGATTAAGATATTTTTACATATTTACTCTATCTGTCTAAGTTCTCTGGATTTTATATTATCATTATCTAAATATCAATTTATTTGTCAGACGTCCGGTGTCACAGAAAAACCGTCATTATTGCAAATATTGATTAAAGAGAAACGAATTACCTCCCTTTATAATCGCTTTTTAGCAGTTATAAATCATTAAAATTATTTCCTCTCTAAAAACAAATTCAAAACAAAAAAAAACATGGCGGTTTCAAATTAGCTATTTTATTTTATAATTCAAAAAAAGTCACGTTGAAAGGAGACTGTAAGATTTTTATTATAGATTATTTTTTAAATTAAAAAAAAAAAAGAATGTGTAAGTGAATTATCAACTGTTCCTTTTGATTAATAATAATAAAAAATTCAGAAAGGAAAACAAAACAATGTTTCACGTGTTGAGTTAACATTGAAAAAAATCTAAATTTTCTCAAATTAATTATTTTAGCTTTAAAAGGTTAAAAAAAAAAGAATTTACTAAAGAAAATTGTTTTAAATTCGTCGTTGTTTGTTTCATTTTCATTTTTATTCATTTTATTTATATGGTTTTAACAAATTTTCAACTACCGTGGAATTTCCATGGGCTCTGCTAGTTATTATTGTTACTCTTATAATCGATTTATCGCTGGCAACGACCGTTGATCATCTGAAATTTGTATTGCAAGAAGACCCCCTCCCAACTTGCAAGTACTATCCTCACCTTTCCATAAAGGTATGATCAGTGATCTTTCATTACAAGCATCAGTGTGGTATCAGTCGAACTGGTGTCATCACAGTGTATGCGTGTATGTACTAATGATACTACCAAGGCGGTTTCTGGGCGAGTTCTTGTTCTTTCTGATGTACTCTTTTCCAATCTCCTTCCTGGTCTCCAGACAAAAGGAGGGCAGACGTGTAAATTCACCCTTGTCCGTTCATCCGTTCGTCTGTCCGCACTTTTCTCAATAACTACAACTTGGAATTTTTTTGAAATTTTGCACAAGCATTAAACATGATATGAGTAAAAAAGTAACAGAACGGATTTTACGGGAAAACTCCGGTTGCCCCCCTCCCCTAGGGGTGCTTTCGGGTTAAAATGGCTAAAATTGACACTTTTGTGTTTATTAAAAAAGAATTGATGCCTTAGATTTTTATCAAACTTTCTGAAAAGTTGTAACTAGCTGATGTCTATATAACTTTGTCTATATTTCGTGATAACTTTAAGGGCTAATGAAAACACTCCATTTTGGGGACCATTTTAACGATATTTGTCTAAAAATTTCTGTGTATGTCTATTTAGCAGTTTAGTATGGTGCTGAACTCAAATTTAAATATGTTAAGACCTTGGTGACTTTTGGAGCTAAATGGGTGGGGGGGGGAATGATGGACATAGTCATTTTTTTTTTTTTTTTTTTTTTTGCATGGTGCAGAACTCAAATTTACATATGCTAAGGCCTAAAACTGCACCAGTCGTTCATTTCCACCGGGATTTGACATCCGCTGAGGACTTTTGGGGCTAAACCCGGGGGGGGACAATTGCTGAACTTAGTCATTTTTTTATACCTCGTTCACTGTGTACTCACGGAGGACCATGCATGCTTCTCTTGTTTATTTCGCTTTTCAGTACAATCGTTTTCGCTTGGTTTCCTCATCTCCTTTTCGTTGGAAAGTTCCATACAATCTGCTGTGCTTAGATTTCCCCTTCTCATTTTTGGCACTGCATAGCTTTCCATTCCGAATTCAGTTTGACTCTACTTTTCTTAAATGATTACTAAATTGTCGTTTTAAGTTTAATGTGAACAAATACTTCTTTAGCCGTTTTTTTTTGGGGGGGGGTATTCAATCACTCTTAACTCTTGTCCATCCAACCCATTTGTGTTTCGATCCACTCGTGAGAATTATAGTTTAACTGGCGATCTGGCATTGGTTAGTTGAGAAATATTAATAAAAGAAAAAAATTTCCGTTTGCTTTTGAAAAATAGCTTCAGGTAGTCTCTATACATGAGGTAGTTTATTCTTTCTTCAGTGCAAGTAAACTTCCGGCACCGCATTTATTGAGTATTTTGTGCAGTGATATAATTACTATGATAAACAGTAGCGAGGATAGGGAATCTCCTTGGAAGATGATTCTCTCTCTTTTTATTTAAGTTATGTATTTTCATCCAACTTTCAGTCCGTCTTCATCTTTCCGTTGTTCTATTGATTTAATTGATACAGTAGAATCCCGGGATACGATGCCCCCCCCCCAGTATACGACTTTTCAGGTGTGGAATACGATGTTTTTCGGTCCCTGGTTACGGTATTTGCCCAGTCTTACAGTGTTGTTTATAATGTTATGTGTATTATATACTGTAATGTATTTTGTTACTAATTTTTAATTCCGTATCTCGGAGTTCTACTGTAGTTGGCTTTGATATTTTGCATATCCTTAAGCACTCGATTATCAGTGCTTGAGAGATCCTGTCGTAAGATTTCTTGGAGTTGATCGATACCATGCTTATGTCTTTTTTTCTTTTTTTTGATTACTCGTTTTTTAGCATCATTTGATTTATTTATGTTTGGCAGATTACGCGTACCTTTTTTTTTTTTTTTTTTTTTTTTTGCTTCTCTTTGTCGAAAATTAGTCGATGATTATTTAAGAAAGTCGTGATACGTTTCTCTTAAATTTGCTGTTAGGGTTTTCCCCATAGTTGGTAAACAGGATTTTTTTTTTTTTTTTTTTTACTGTTTCTTCACCCCAAACAAGGCACAGCGCTACTTGGACGTAAGGGGCTACTATATAGAACAACTTTTGCAGGGATACAATCTAGGGAGTTAAACAGCATAATCACATCAACACACCGGTTCATGTTGGATCACCGATGTTAAGCAAGGTTGAACCTGGTCACTACTAAATGGATAACAACTTGGGCCTTCCAAGTGCTGTAGGTACTCTCCGTTTATCTTTGCAGTGTTTCCAGTCGTCCTGGATTTCTTGCCACTGGACTCAAGCAATGCCGATTAAGGATAGGTGTGGTTAGATATTGCGCAACCTTTGCTGCACAATTACACGAGCAGCTGCCTCTATAGGGTTATCCTTTGACTCTCGAGACTAAACGGAGGCATCGGAGTTAAACAGCGATGTCTATTCACATTATACTTAAACTTTTGAGTGTCAGTACAGTCAGTTAAGCAGAGACTCGGGGGGGGGAATTCCGAAGTCAAGCAGGGCGAGGGGGAAGGAGCTATTCGAGTATGAGGCTTTCCGGCATCTAACGATCTCTACAGTGTAGGAATGGGATGTTGTTGTCTGTCGGGTTAGTTTATGGTATTTACGCATAGGTGTTGCAAGGGCTTGGAATTCGTCGAAACACTTTCTATTAAAATATTTTCAAGATAGGCATAATGATGCCACATTTTGTCGATGGGACATGGGTTGGAGTTTGGTTGACACTGCAGGATCTATTAGGTTCGCGACTCTTTTCTGAATCCTGTCCAGAAGTGAGAGATGATGGTTCACGCGTAATAACAAGTAGTGTCCTTAGAGTCTGAGTAGCAGCAAGTCTCCGCAGATTTTCTGTTCTCCACGACTCTTTTGATAAACGCTGCAAATCATTTTGAGTTATCGAGGGACAATATCATAGTAATCGTTAGAAGTGTAAATTTAGGAAAATTGGATTACTTAAGGGGAACGGCTTATCAAGAACTTGTTCACATTGGACTTGAAGACGACCATATTGTAGTCAGCTGGAAAGCAGGTAAACGGAAGAGAGTTCCACAGGTATGCAGTTCTAAGAAACAAGCTTTGTTCATGGAATCTACTCATGGAATCACATACTTTTAGTAGAGGTCCGGTTAGTGCTATCCCTTCCCGATCTTTCCGCCCTTTTGGACCATTCACAACGATTTTATGTGGAATCAACTGATGTTAGTATCATGTATGTGTTTTAGTTTGCAGGAGAAAGGATCCGTTTATAATTTTATATCAGTTTCAATCCTCTTGGAATCCTGTGATGCTTTCTGTCTTAGTTCGTTCTATTTATATTCTAACTTATCCGTTGCGGGTTAGCATTCGATGGTTATCTAGGTTAGTTTTCTCATTCAAGTATTTTTTTTTTCTTAATATTTCGGCTTTTTTTTTTCTCTTCCTTGCATCGATTCAACTATTTTCTCTCTAGGTTTTTCAAAATTATTATAATTTGTACTCACTAGGAGTTCTAACACAGGTCATCATCAGAGATTACTCAATGACAATAATCGATGGCGTTTCTTGGAGTCTGCGTGACAATCTCAACCTTTTTCGATAATCTTTGCCAATTACTTTGCGTTATCGCTATAGTCGCTTGCCATTTACTTCTCGCTAGAAACCATTTTGTGGTTGGTTCTAATTGATCTTGCACGGCTATTTGGTGTAGTGCCCACTAAGGACGATACCATCATTTTATTTATTTATTTATTTTTTTTTTTTTTTATTACATTTTCACCCCAAACAAGGCAAATTGCCACTTTGGTGTAGGGGGCTACTATCAGGGGCAACAACTACTGGGGTACTATGTAGGGATTTGGGCAGCAAGGTGTCGGTTCACGTTACACTTGAACTTCTGCACGTCAGTACTGTTGGGGAAGCAGGGACCTGGAATGGAATTCCAGAGTCTTGCGGTTCTGGGGAAGAAACTATTGGAGTAAAAAGATCTTTTACATCTAGGGACCTCTACAGTGTGGGGGTGGGATCTAGTAGCCTGTCGGGTTTGTCGAGGGTGCTCGCGTCGTGGGGGCACAAGTGATTGCAGTTCATCAGAGCATTCACCACTAAAATACTTGTAGAACAGGCAGAGGGATGCAACATTTCGTCGATGGGACAGAGGCTGAAGCTTAGATGCCAGTTCAGGGCCTATCAGATTTGCGACTCTCTTTTGAACCTTGTCAAGGAGCGAGAGACTAGTAGCAGATGCACCAGCCCAGATGTGGCAGCAATACTCCATACATGGGCGAATGGTGGCCTTATAGAGGTACAGGATACTTTCGGGTGTTAGTAGTTTTCTAGCACGGTAGAGAGAGCCTACCCTTCTTGCAGCGGCCCTGGCAATGCCTTCAATGTAATTGTTCCAACTCATGTTTCCTGTGAACGTTAGGCCAAGGAGTTTGAAAGATGGACTCTCAGATAAAGGGTCGTTGGCCATTGCTATTGGTGGTAGAGAGGGTTTCTTGTAATTATTGAATGAAACTAGTTTAGTCTTGGCAGCATTGAACGCGACCAACCACTTTTGTCCCCATTCCACTACAGATTGGAGGTCTTCCTCTAGTGTTTCTGCCATTTCTTTAGAAATGTGTTCATTCGTCTTCCTGTCGTGTCTGCCATAGAGTGTAGTGTCATCAGCATATATACCCATCTCAGAGGCAATGTTGTCGGGGAGGTCATTTATGAATATCAGGAACAATAGAGGTCCAAGGATAGAACCCTGGGGCACTCCCGCATTTATATCATATTGTTTAGATGTGCGACCGTCGAGGACTACCTGGATTTTTCTCTTATCTAAGAAGGATTTAATTATGTTAAGTATTCTACCAGTGATACCGTAAGATCTAATCTTCCTGAGGAGACCCTCATGCCATACCCTGTCAAAAGCCTTAGATATATCTAGAGCTACCGCTCTGCCTTCCCCCGCTTATTTATTTATTTATTTTTGGGGGAGAGGAGGATCGTATTGTTACTATTATTTCATTTGTTCAGAGTTATACACTTTTTTTCCGCCCGGTTCGATACCAGACACTTTAGATCAGAAATATTGGCAGTATTCCACTGCACATTTCTGCAAAACTTTACAAAAAATAATTTCATACGCACATAAATATAAAACCCAGAGATGTGTGCTGGAGCCTAAAAATAACTAAGAATGTTTGAGAAAATATGTGACTATGAAAATTCATGATAAAGAAATGAAATTGCAACTCGATTCGGGTTAAGATCTTTCGATAGTAAATCCAAATGCCTTGAAGAAATTGAATAGACCTACAATGCTGAGAACACACGAAATGGTAGGCAAATTAACTTCGAAAGTGAATTTTTAGCGAACGTCACATTATTGGGAAAGGCGACACAAGTAAAAGTGTATGTATCAAGGAATACCACTAACCTACTCTGGTCGGACTGGATGCATGAATTTAATTCATGGGACCTGCCAATATCTAAAATTTGCAAAAATGAATTTATGAAAAGCGCACAAACAAACATCGATTCTCCAGTTGTGCGCTGTACTTGTAAGAACTATTTTTTGTCTTTTCTGTGAGATGGTAATTTTTCTCCTCGGTCTTCATTGGCATTTGGGTGGCAACAAACTTCCATAAGGTCTCCATCCTATTCATACTCATCAACTATAGATCTGGTTAGTTATTTGTCTACTCGGTTTTCCATCCTCCTTGACGCTTCATTTAGTGTGATGCCAAAATTACATTGGGGGGGACGTCCTTACAATATTGCAGTTTCAGTTTTCTTAGTTCCATGTGATGTTACTCTTTTGTTTTTACTCCTGTTGCAGTTTCCATATAATCGGGTAGCATTTGGAGTAGTTTCTCCATTCGCGGGTTTTCCTTAGGATTTCAGCTGTTTTCAACATTGCCATCTGTTCTCAGTCTTCCCCTGGATTCCGATTTCTCCTCGTTTCTTTTTCAACTTCTTTGACACTGTTCATCATTATTATTTAGTCCATGGGAGTAGTCACACAAGCCATCTTCAAGGCTTGCTCTTTGAGAACAACTTGTAATGTTCCATGGAGTCTAAGTGACAACAAGTCTCCCCAGATTTCCAGTACTCTCCACCTGCTTCGATAACCTTTACAAAAGAATTCGCGTTATTGTAACAGCCGCTTACCATTGATTTCGCATTGGCAGCGACCATTGATCTTCACTGGAATTTGGGTGCCAATAAGCCCCACAAGGTCCCAGTCCTCTTTGCACTCATCCAGCGGAGGTCTGGCTGGTGCTTTTTCTCCTTGGTTTTTCGATCCTTCTTGACCCTCATTATTTGCTGTGGTTCCCGTTTGTGGTGTCAATCACAGAAAAAAAAAGATGGCGATATCTGGCAATTATACAATTCCAGTTTTCATGATCTGATGTGACGTTTCTTTGTGTTTTGCATCTTTAGCATTTTTGTATGTCCAGTTTGTGCCTGTAGCTCGTGTGTTGGTCTCCACATTCAAGGGTTTTCGTTAATATTTCTGCAGTTTTCATTATTAAATTCGCTGTATTTTTTTTTTACATGGAGGTCACCACTTATCAAAGCCCGGAAGCCACTCGGGGATAAGGGTTATTGCGTGTACAATAATAAATGGGATAGTATCGTAGTAATCGTTAGTATTGGAGTTTTGATAAAGTGTCTTACTTAAGTAGACGGTTAATCCCTCTGATTCCAATCTCTCCCATTCCTTTCTCAAAGTTTTTCGATATCGTTCTTATCGCTCCTACCATTAGTGATGTTCTCTTTACTTTCTTTATTTTCCAGAACCCTTTGAGCTCCCTGGACAATTCTGTGCATTTGCTCCGCCTTTAAGTCTCCTTGATCTTTACTCTGTGGTCTGCTAGTTACGGAAAAATCTGCAATCTGGCAGAACTTTTCCTTCTTGTTAATTATTATGATATCCCGTCTTCTTGCTTGGATGGGTTTACCCGTTTGTATATCCATATCTCATAGGAGCTTGTGACTTTCATTTTCCAGTACTGCTGCCTGTTTGTGTTTGTACTATTTGCCTGTGTGTTCAAGATGCCGTTGTTTGCATAATTGCCAATGTACTACTCACATGATCGTGTCTATTTTTAGATTCTTTTTTGGCTAGTTTACTGCATTCACTTATTATGTGGTTTATCGTTTCATCTCTTTGTCCGCAGAGTTTGTATTTTCTTTTTCGTGTGTCTTGTCGATCTTGCTTTGATAGGGTTGGTTCTAATTGCGTTATCTTGAGCAGCAGTTATTAGTGATTCAGTTTCCTTCTTTAGGTTTCCTTTTTGTAGCCATTTCCAAGTGTTTTTGTTAGTCTACATTTTGTAATCCTTATGAATCGTCCATGTAGCTGTTTCTCTTCTGATTTTTCTTTCATCCTTTTAATCCCAGTTTCTTTTTCTATCTTGTTATTTTCTTCCTTGTCTCTTGTTGCAGTAATTATTCTTTCGGTTTTCTGAATTATGTATTTTTCTAACATTTTTTGTGTTATTTACACAGCCTTCTATACAGACCAGCCCTCTTCCTTCGTCTTTCCTTTTCACGTATAGTCGTCGGTCAGTAGCATCCCTCAGATGTAGCGCATTGTGCATCGTCATCGGTTTTCTAGTCTTCTGATCGAGATTCCTTAGTTCTTCATTGGTCAAGCTTATAAACGGTCCAGAGTATCGTATTAGTGACACTGCCCACGTGTTTATTCCTTTAATAAGGTTTCGACTATTTAGTTTAGTTTCGAAGAGTTTCCTTGTTCTTCTGAATATTTTTTTCTATCTTCTCTTTCATTTCCGTTGCTTTGATGGCGTCTGCTTTCAGAACTCCCAAATATTTGTAGTTATCATGTTCACCTAGTGCCTTCCTTTCTGTTTTATTGGACAGTACTATACCTTCTGTTGCTTATAGTTTTCTCCTCCTCATATTCAGCAGTGCGCACTTATCCATACCGAATTCCATTTGGATACCCTGACTTAAGATTCTGGTCGTGTTTATTAGTGTTTCTAATTGTGTCTTTGTTTTTGCAAACAGTTTCAGGTCATCCATGTACATTAAGTGGTTCATTCTCTCTTCTGCGTTAGTGAACTTGTATCTGGCTTGGTATTTTCTCATGGCTATAATGAACAGTAATGGTGATAGGAAATCATCTTAGAAGAGACGTCTTTGTGTTTTGATTTCATTTGTGTGCTATCTATCAGCTGTCAGTTTCAGTCTCCATGTTCTCATTACATTTTCTATCAGATTGGTTATATTATCTGATCTTTTGTACATTCAGTTATTATTATGGGCTTCCAAGGAGCTTTCACAAAGGTTATCAAAAATCTCATTGAATACAGTCCGTAATGTTCCCCGGAAGCTAAATAAGTCTCCCCAGATTTTCCAGTACTCTTTTGATACCATTTGCAAATAAATTTGCATTATTGCAACAGCTGCTTGCCATTGATTTCTCGTTGGCAGTGGCCATTTGTCTTTACTGAAATTTGAGTGGCAATAAGCCTCCCCAAGGTCCCAGTTCTTTTCGCACGTATACAATGGAGATCTGGTCAGTGCTCACTCCTTGGCCTTTCCTTCCTCCTTGACTACTTAGCTATTTGGTTCACTCTTTGTGGGGGGGGCAGTGATGTGGCAATGGAGGATGGGAGTGGGGTTAGAGAACTTATAGGTATGCAGCTTCAATGTTCTTGGTTCTATGAAGCGCTTCATGTTTTGTCTCTGTGGCAGTTTATCTGGTCTACATTTTTTGGTTCGTGTATGTTAGTCTCCGCATTCAAGGGTTTTCCTTTATTATTATCATCATTATTATTACTACTACTATTATTATTATTATCATCATCATCATCATCTACTCACTGGCAGTTCTCACACAAGCCATTATTAGTGATTGCTTTTGGACCATCACCTGTGGTGTTCTCTTGGATCCAAGTGTTAAAAAGTCTCCTTAGATTTCCAGTGATCCTCACCTCTTTCAAATCATTGAAAATGACTTTGCGTTCTTGTATATTATCGATAACTTGCTGGTAACAGTAATTGATATTCCCTAGATATTGGATGGCAAAAAGTCTGATTAAGGTTCCAAATTTCTCCGAACTCTTCCAGTGAAGATTTGATTAGCTCGCTTTCTTATCAGTCTTTTCATCCTACTCGATCTTGCGCGGCTATTTCGTGTAGTGCTGACTGAGGACGATACCATCATTTTTTGGAGGAGAGAGGGATCGTATTGTTACTATTATTTCATTTGTCCCAAGTTATACACTTTTTTCCGCCCGGTTCGATACGAGACACTTTAGATCAGAAATTTTGCCAGTAGTCCACTGCATATTTCTGCAAAACTTTACAAAAAATAATTTCATACGCGCATACACAAAAAAAAATATCGGTTTTAGGAACTGTGTTTTATTTTTTCTGTGAGAATAGCGGGGGTGTCCGGCGTTACCTGGGTATTTAGGTGGTGTAGTAAGAGACTCCAGGGGTATAAAAAAGTTGTAGTAGCGGGCAGGGGGGTCAAAATAACAGTAGGCAGAGGTGTTAAAAATGTGTAGTAGGCAGGCAGGTTCGAACCCGTAACGCGTTAGAGAAAAAAAAAGTGACGTCTTAGCTGATGTCTCCATCATCCGACCGGAAGTTCTGAACGTTGAAATTAAGCATAGTCAATCCAACCGATATGATGACTTGCGAAAATGGCGACGCAAAAACCGACCCCTCCTTGTAGAAAACTGGCGATTTAATGGTGAAGGAATCAATGTTTTCGGACACTTTTTCGATATTTGTTGACCGAGACGTCGAGCTTCAAAACGATACCGATTTCGTCACGATCCGTCGCGTCTGTCGAAATATTTTGACATACATACATACACACAAACCAACGATTGAGGTTTATATTATAGATTATGGTATTTATGTAATATTTTTTATATTTTTACTCGGAAAGTGAATTGCGTTAGATGTTAAACTTATTTTGAATTAAAATTATTTGACTTTATGAGTTACTAATTAAGTTATTTTTAATATATATATATCCAGGCGTTGGCAGACAGTAGATTTGTATCTGAAATTGATGGTTGGGTAGCTCGGTCGAGTCTATTGAAACTGTGGGGTGTATATACGGTGGAACGAATCGCTCATATTAAGCAATACGTTTCAATGCTTGGGTATTCATTTAACTGCGAACAGAAAAAAAAAATCTAGCATTTAAAAGCTGTCTTGTGCGACGCGTACAATTTATAGTGTGACAGCTATGCTTAAGTTTGTCGATTTATATGTGATTTGCTGAACAGTACCCAGGGCGTTGCGTTGTTAAATAAGTGCTTAGCTCAACTTTAAAAAGAAACGAAATGATTAAAAAAAAGAATGTTGTATAGCATCTGAAAAAACAATGAAACACTAGATGAAACGTTAGGTGGTGCTGTTTGAACAACCGCACCACCTCACATTTGATCTAGTGTTTTATTCAATCTGGTGTTCAGCAATCGAGCAAATGACTAGACATCTCCTCTCCTCGTATTATTTGAATTATTCCGACTATTCATTTTATTTATTGAGGACTATCATCCTCATATTTTATTTGTTGTTTCATGATATCTCGGCCAACTATTCCTCTGACCTTCGTCAAGTGGTTACCGCGACGGATAGGAACTCCGAATCTCCTAACAGCATTCTCTTCTATAGCTGTTTTTCATCTCACCACGTTTTGGCCAAGTAAGCATCTGGCCGGCTCTGACCGGCTTTGGGTAGGATTACAACCACTATCTTCAGACAATGCTCACCTGGAACCATAGAGATTCAACGGAACAAGAAAAATCCACTCCAGTGGATTAAATAACGAATTTAGTTCAGTAATCCTGTATATATTCCAGAGTTTGACATACAAATTCACGAGTTCGAAAAGATGCAGTCTCATAACGACGTCATGTTCATACGCGTTCTTAATACGCGTGGGTGTATCAAAGCGGTGATTGCTGTGAAATGTTCCTGCCGGGCATGTGTTCCGGCCGGGCATAGCGGTTGCTACAGAGCAATCAGAGGTAGTGGACTTTCCCGAGGGAGATTTTCTTATTTTTTTTATTCTACTATGGGAAAGATAATGTGTATGTATGAGCCTGTTCATTCACATCTCTATCCACTGCACCACGATCCCCAAACTATAGGGAATAGTTGGGCGAAACGTCGTTAAACAACACGTCAAACGATGAGGGTAATAGTCCGCAATAAATAAATGAATAAATAATACTCATCTCAATAAACATTCCATTTAATTAAATAATATTCGGACTATTGTTCCCATCTTGTGTAATTTTCACAACGTTTCAGCCGATGTAATCTCAACCTTCTTCATATGTACCTTGTCGAACTCGGGAATCTTTCTCCTGAACTCAGGAATTTTCATTAAATTTCAAACCCTTTATCTTATCTACGCGGTAGCATGCTCTCGTTCTGTCAGCTGTAACAGGGCAGAAATCAGAATAAAATTGTGAATTACTTAGGATTTCTACCCGGTAATGGTAGACGGGACGGGAGCATGGTACCCCCGTTGATTAAATGAAAGGTTCTGTTCGAGATTCCGTGCAGATTCTCGCGTTCAATTAGACAGGTTGTAACTTACATCGGCCGAAATGCTGTGAAAATAACTCTCACGTTAAGAACTAGTTCGAATAATCTAAATACTACGAACTATCGATCGCCATTTCAAAAATTCAGGAACATAATTTCTTCTCCTTTCAATACACAAGGCAGTAAAATTACGTATTGCAATTGTAGCGATATAAATAATTACGAAAAGGACAACTTGCATTCATATACATATTATGAATAATTAAAAATATAAATAAATGTTATATCATTCAACCACTCCCGTGTTTGAATATATGGTTAAGTGGCAGTTTAATCATTTAGAATTGCTTTAAAGCTTCAACGCTTAATCATTTTTTGTCTAAATTTCAAACAATTACTACAGTTTATAGATCACCTTCTCGGCTATATTGAGAAAAAAAATTACAATTTTTGTCCAGTAAAACAAAAGTTATGATTAATTTTCTGGTGTTCAAAATCGTAAAAATATGTAAGGAGGTGAGCGACGCTTTTTATGGCTAGTTTCCATAGCAATGACGTCTTTTCAGCGATTACTGTAGCTACTAATTCACTGCTATCGCGAAAAGAGAAGTAAAAAGGTAAAGCAGAGAGAATGAAAGCATGAAAGGGAGATAATTGGGTGATTTTATTGAAAGCAGACGAGTGCCGTACATTGTTATTAGGTATGTTTATAAGGGCAAAAATAAGACTAAAATTAAACAAAGAACAAGTGAATTTATTTATGGAAAAATCATGGAATACAATTGAAAAATGTGAGCATGAAATGTAATATGGTTAAGCTTAAACATGGAAAAGTAAAGGACTAGTTGTTAAAACTGGAAAAGAAAAGGACAAGATATTCTAGCAAAAAGTATAATAAATTTTTAACTTAAAATATTGCAGCATTAATTTTTTTAAAACCAATTTATAACATTATCTGATCAATTATTATTATTAATGCTGCAATATTTAAGTTATAAATGTATTATATTAACATATTTTTAGCAGTGCAAAAGTAAATTCTGTGTCTGTTTTCGAACGTCTATTGAACAAGCAACAGACATATTTAGAGAAAATGTGATTCAGAGGTTTCTTATATGTCGGTTTAACAAAATATAGGCCCCAACAATCAAACACAAATAGTCTGCCCGGCAACATAAGATAAGCAATTTTTCGACACGGTTGACTAATTGTAGAACTATACAGCGACAACCACATAAATTCTTAAAACGAATAGATTGTCGATGTTGATCCTGTGGTTTCTTTCGCATACGGTTCAAGAAATCATGGCTCCTAAAACCTCGCTAAAGTAGTTGGTTTTGAGCTGGAAAAAAATAGCTGCTAAGGGGACAAATCAGAGAAATTGGATTGTTGCATCCACTGTGTGGGGTTTACGTTGATCAGTAAGGTGTCAATATAACCGAAATTTACTAAAATAATTTTAGGCTTACAAAAAAAAAAGAAAGAAAGAAAATATTGGATTTGCCAAAGATACAGATAAAAAAAAGAAGCATAAAAAAGCATCAAAGCAATCTCCGAGCAAGGCCGGGTAATACTGCTAGTATATATATATATATATATATATATATATATATATATATATATGTGTGTGTGTGTATCTATAGTATAGTTCTTACCTGTCTGTTTAAATGTATGTATGTATGTATGTCTGCCTTCAACTTTCGACATAGGCAATGGATTTTCAAGAAATCGTTATCGTTTTGAAGCTCGTCCCTTCAGACGACAAATATCGAAAAATTAGCTGAAAACATTAATTCGCTTCACCCTCAACTGGGCACTTTTCTGCAGGGAGGGGTCACTTTTTTCGCCGATATTTTCGAAAGTTATTCCCTTTTTTCGATTGACTAACCTTAATTTAAACATTCGTCCTTTTGGTTTGGCGATGGACGCAACAGCAAAGACGTCACTTTTCTTTTTCACGTTCTTTTCCTCCTTCGCGATACGGGTTCGAGCCTGACTGCCTACTACCACTTTTTTTCCTCAACACACACCTCCAAAACACCCGGGCAACGTCGAGCCCCCAGGCTTGTATGTATATATATATATGTGTGTGTGTGTGTGTGTGTGTGTGTGTGTGTGTGTGTGCATTTGTAAAAAATGCATTTCTTAAACTCTGATCAGAGGAGAATAACTGTAAAAATCAGTTCAATAGGAAATAATAAATAGAAACAAGTAAAGAAGATAAGGATACAAAGTTTACGACGTTCGAATGAATGGCCTGTCTAGAATCGAGACAATAGGAAAAATGAGAATCACAGGAATGACTGCATGAACGGCTGGCCCGACTGGAAAAATGCTTCTATAATCTGGACAGTAAGGATGGCTGAACCGAAAGAAATGTCATTTCTGTAACCTAGATTATAGGAAGGGCTAGAATAACAAAATGACGAATCTTAATCTTTTGTATCGAAAATAATGACGTTTCTAAAATCTGGACTATGGGAAAAGCCGAGATCGAAAGGAACGACATTTCTGAAAATATGGCACAAAGCAATATCTAGACTTACCAGAACGGCGTTTATAGTATCTAGACAGTAAGAACAGCTGGATCAACAGGATTTATGTTACTAGAATCTGAGTAAAACATGGAACGACAGGAATCCTGTTTCATAAATCTGGGTAATAAGTAAAGATAAATAGACATGAATATATTTTCTGGAATGGAAACAGTAAGAAAAATTTGGATCGAAAGGAATTATGTTTTTAGAATCTTGAAAATTTGTAAAATCTTGACGATAGGAATTACGTTTCTGGAATCGGAACAACGGGAAAGGCGTGATAGACAAGAAATGACGTTTTGTGGAACTGTATAGTCAGGAATAAGGTATCTGGAATTTGAACAGTGGACAAGGGTTGATCGATATGAATGTCATTTCTGCAATCTGAACAGTAGGAAAGGTCGGATCGTCCACAATGATGTGTCAGAAATTTGGACAATAGGAAATGGTAGAGCGGCAAGCCTTTTTTTGGAATCTGGACTATAAAAAAAAATTATCGACAAGAGTTACGTTTCTAGAATGTAGATACTGGTTAAAGCTGGATCGACAGAAATTACGTTTCTTAAATCTGGACAATAGGAAAAGCTCGATCGGCAGGAGTGACTTTTTTAGAACCGGATAATAAAAGCTTGATCGATAGAGGTTTCTGGAAACTGGACATCAGAAAAGGTTGCCTCAACAGGAATGGCGTTTTTAAAATCAGGACAATATGAAATCTAGATCAACACGAATGACGTTTCTGGAATCTTTACAATATGAAAAGGTGAAAACAGAAATGAAGATTCTATAATTTGCACAGAAGAAAAGGCTGAATCGATAAGAATTACATTTCTGAAATTTGAACAGTAAAATGGATTGTGTGGACAGAGGTGGGATTTCTGGAATCTTGCCAGTAAAAATATCTGGATCTACATGAATTACGTATCGGGAATCTGGACAGTAGGAAAGACTAGGTCGACAGGCTTGACGTCATAAAGAATAGATTGATTGACAGGAATATTTTTAGAATCTGAACAGTGGTTACGGCTGGATTAACAGGAATGATGTTGCTGAAATCTGGACAGTCGGAAAGGCTAGATCTATAGGATAGTACGAAAAACTGTGTCGACAATAATAACGTTTCTGACATCTTAACAGTAAGAAAAGCTAGATAAACAGGAATGACGCTTCTGGAATCTGGACAGTCTGGATCGACTACCTTTATAGAATCTGAACAGTAAGAAAGGCTGAATTAATAGAAATGACGTACCTAGAATTTGTACAATATGAAAATTGGATTGAGAAAAAAGCTTTTCTAGAATCTGGGCTATATCAAGGGCTAAGTCAACAGAACTGTTTGTTTCTGAAGATTGCACAATGGCAAAGGCTGGATCGACAGTAATAACTTTTCCGGAATCTGGAATACATTGAGAGGTTGATCAACAAGAATGATGTTTCGGGAATCTGGACACAAGTAAAGGTTGGATCGACAAGAATGACTTTTCTAAATCTGGGCAATAACAAAGGCTGGGTCGACAGAAATTACATTTCTGGACCCTAAACAATAGGAACTGCTAGATCTCTAGGAATGGCGCTTTTGATATCTAGAAAGTAAAAAAAAAGTCTAGATCGATTGCTAAATCATTTCCGGAACCTGGACAATAGGAAAATCTGGATCGATTGGAATGAGGTCTCTGGAAGGTAGACAGTATGAAAAGTATGAGGGTTTCTGGAATCTGAATAGCAGAAAAGGATTGGTCGATAGGATGATTGTTTCTGAAGTCTAGACATTAGATTGGATCGACACGAATGACGTTTATGGAATCTGAACCGTAGGAAATTCTGAATCAACAGGAACGACATTTCTGGAATCTGGACAATAGGAAATGCGTGATTTAAAGGAACGATGTTTCTGGGACCTGGACCATCAAAAATACGTGATCGACAAAAATGACGTTTCTAGAAACTGAGCAGTAGAAAAGTCTGATTCAACAGGAATACGGTCTCTAGAATGTAGACACTAAGAAAGGTTCGATCGATAGGATCTCGAATCTGTATAGCAGGAAGTGCTGTTTAGATATGAATTATGTCATTGGGACCTGGATTGCGTGTATTTACATCACACGGTGTCTATGTGTTCATCTATGCGGTGTAATAAGGTGACTTACATGTGATCGACAGAAACAAGTAATTATATGATAGACGGGAACTGGAAATGCATGACGTCAACGGGCACGGCAAAAAAAAAGCCAGAGATGCAGTATCAAACAGCAGGGTGTGAGCTGAGGTTAAAAACGCAGAATCTAGAATCTAGATCTACAGAAGCTAGATCGAGCGCTGCAGAAGCAGCATCCAAGAGCAGAGATTATTTTGATCTTCAGTATGTTGAAATGTCTTCTAAGAAGGACAGATTGATTGAATCAAGTATTTAGTAGAAAGTAGTATTTGGTGCCTTTTCTGCTGCAGACTGGCAACTGACGTACATTGGTGGTGGGTATGTTTGATCTTTACCCCCTGTTGGCTATTCAAATGACGAATAAGTGGTTAAACATATTTCTGAGATTAGTTTTAACGTTTGATGATTAAAATAAAGAAAAATGACCAGGTAAATTACTGACCGAGATTGTTAATACAATTTAAAGTAGTTGACCGTATTAAATTAATTTTTTCCAGTTCATGATGTCCATCTATTGTAAATGTTGAAATGCCATAATCAATGGATGTTCGCAATCGATAGAAAAATGTTATAGCCGTGGATTTTCATGGCAAAATTTACCAAGGGAATTTTTTTTGTTTTTACGGTGTTTGTCACGGAATTTGCTGTTTTAAAGAGTGTGGCTTAAGTTTTTTTTTTATTAAAATAGGAGGAACGGTAGGAGGGAAGATTAGGTTTGGCTCTCAATATAAAGGAGCCTGAAGTTTGGCTAAAATGTTTCAAAGCACCTGTAAGCTCGATAATAAATTACGAGACAGAAACGAATAGCGATTATATACATATATTCGGCTGGCGCAGGATGTGAAACCATGATCAATATTTTATTAATAATATATCTGAAGTCTCAAATCAAAAACCTGATATTCTATGAAGTCAGAGGAACAATCAGGAAAAAGTTTGTCATGGATGGACTTCTTCGGATTTCCATCAGGAAATATCTTATGCAGGTTAGTATTACATAACTAATGCTGCAAGTTTGACTAGAAAACTTAGTGACACCTAGAAATCAGAGATAACCCCAGAAACTGAAATCGACTAAATCATATAATTTCCAGGGGAAAACAGTTCATCATTTTCCTAGTGACACTATGATACGACGTGTCTCCTCTCATTCGATAACCAACGCCAACCTGTTGTATGATAGCGTACCAAAAAGGAATCTGCTTTGTAATGTGTATAATAGCAGCATATGTCGATATGCGTACTGTAGTGAAAATTGAGTGTGACTGCAGTCACGGAGGTGGGCTGCATGTGCGAACTCGAAACCCGAGCGATGGGACACGAGAAGGCGACGAATCAGCAGGTTCGATTGCGCATTAATTTGCATAAATGAGATAATATTAGGCCGGGAGTTAAGATGTTTGAGAGAGTCGAGCTGTTGAGTTCTCGAGGAGCGGATGGAACCTGGTTAGAGCGGAGAGTGTCGCTGAGAATCGAGTCCAGGTTTTTTTTTGTTTTTTTTTTCGATTAGATGTACTTTGGACGAAGGGTTCATCTTGATGTGTATACACGTCACTAAATGTCTATGGTGTGGTTCTTCACTATATGAACCCTAAGTTATGTTGTTGCAGTCTATTTATGTTTCAATACTATGATCGTCTAAATGTTCATATACGGGTGTGTGTGTGTGTGTGTGTGTGTGTGTGTGTGTGTGTGTGTGTGTGTGTGTGTGTGTGTGATACATGTATTTTGGACGTACCTTATTTTCATGCGTCGTTGATTTTGTCCACCTTGTTCTTGAAAGGGAGACTGGAACATGTTTGGACGAATATTCATTAATTTTCAAGAAACTGGTTGGTTTTATATAGTTTATATTCACTTTCCAGATGTCAATCGCAGAAGAATCGAAAGGGAATATCTTTACTTGCGTGCTTAATTCTAGGTCTCTATTTTGACACATGTCAGCTCCTTCCCCAGTGAAGTGGGGACGACCTGTTTAACCGTCCGCCTTGTTTAACGTCCAAATTCCAACTCTAATGTCAGCTCTAGCAAACTTGATCACGTGGTAACATACACGTAGATCCGGTCAGTTGATAAGATGCTTCCGGTAAACTCCATTTTTGGGACTATTTTACCATATTTGTCCAAAATTTTCTATGTATATCAGAACTCAAATTATATATGTTAAGGCCTAAAACTACACCGTTTGTTCATTTTCACCAGGAGTTGACGTCCCCTGGGGAATTTTTTTATGCTAACTGGGAGTGGGACAACTCTATGATCTAGTTTTGTCATATTTTGACAGGTTTTATCAACATTCTTCATATTCATCTCTTGTTTATCTCTTCAATAAGATAGATAGATTGATAGATAGATAGATAGATAGATAGATAGATCGAGATGGATAGATACAGAAATAGTTAGATAACTAGATCGAGATATATCGATAATACATATATAGATAAATAGATGTATCGATAGACATATTATAACTAACAAATACTTTCTTGTGTTCGACCTACTACATAACAGACTCCAAAGTGTTTCCCGTATCCTTCAGCTCCTTCATCTTCTTTTCTAGCCGTGAAATAGTCACTGAGGGGTGCACAGGGCTCACAAGTAAAAAACAAAATAAAATATAACAAACCACAACTATGACACATTTTGCAATTATCAGTTGCAATCTCTGTATATGTGACACCATTAACCTTCTGAACGTTAAGTCTATCAACGTTTCTTTATCATTGGTTAACGTCAGTTCACCTCGATCTAATCCGACCCACTACCTGCTTTCAACTGAGTTAAACGTGCAGCTGCCCTCACCTGTCGCAAACTCAAGACTGTCCGTAAAGTGTCCTTAATTGTCGTAAACTGTCGTAAACTCTTCACTGCTTTTAAAACCGCCTGTAAACTAACTCAAAATATATTCGAACATTTTGTTCCTGTTCACTGCCACACCTTAATTAACAATTTTATTTTAGTTCCTTATGTGTGCGTTGAACAACTTCCTATACATTTGTTTTACTGATAAACTTATTTCCTCTTTTTAGTTTCAAATATTTCTACCTATTTTTAGTCCATAACGCTTGGGGTTTGGGGGGAGGGGTGTTGATAGTATCACAACACTTTAAGCTGTCGTTTTCTATTTTAACCCCCATGGGGGATAGGGATAGGTGTGCACAATGTAATAGGTAAAATGCGACACAAGTCCATCTGTCTGTCTATCTGTTTTTCTTTCTTCTCCCACTCCCTCTCTCCTCTCTCTCTATATATATTTTTCTCTCTCTTTCTGTATCAATCCAAAGTTTCTGTATTTTTTCACTTTGATTTTATGAATGATGCAAGTCTATCTTTATATCTATAAAAGTGAAAGTGTCTGTCTGTCTGACTGTCTGTCTGTCTGTGCATCTGTGTGTCTGTGTGTGTACATTTCCCTACGCAATAACTCTGTCAATTTTTCAGCCTACAGACTCGAAATTTGATTGAAACTTATAAGTTGATTGTAGTTCAGATTTGGATAGTTTTGTTTTGTAGGCGTATATAGGCGTGTACGGGCCATCCCTATATAGAGTGCTACCGCCTCTCTAATATACAGGGTGCTGAGATTTGGAAAAATCTACGTGATCGGTTTTCGGCCAGAAATTTGGCTGTTAAAGGGTCAAAGTTCAACGATTTGACCTTTGAGAACTCTACCAAACTCCTCCGACAATTTTGGGTCTAAACACTTGAAATTTTAGATATAGGTTGCTTGGACATGAATCTAACTTGATAACTCAATTTGAGCCCAAAACAATAAATTTTAAGGGGTCATAATAGGAGTCAAAGTTTAAAAAAAACTAGCGACAACGACGACGACGACCACTACGACGACGGCGAGTGTATATGTTTATACACACCTCCGTAACTGAAAACGTAAGATTAGGATGCACCAATAGATTTTGTAAATTTCATCCTCTATGTAAAGCAGCCATGGCTGCCTAAAATAAATTAATTTGTCGAAGGTATGTACCACACTTCATCTAGAGTTAAAATTCTAGAACCGTTTCAGAAAAAAAAAGCAAGTACTGTTAGAAGCATATATTGACTTTATACAAGAAAAGTTAATTGAAAATTTTAGCAAAATAGACAGTAAATTCTACGAAAAAAATATTAATACAAATACGATAAACAACACAAAGTTAAAATTCAAACGTTGTAACGAGTAGTGTGACTAAAATAGGGAGAATTGTCTAACAGGAATACAAATTTGTAATAAGTGTAAAAAAGAAAACACTTTCAAACCTTACGTAAATGACAACTTAATGTAAAAATTCTCGAAATAATACATTTCCCTCGAAAAAAAATGGAATTAATTTTTTCCTCAGTAAATAAAATCGTAAAGGAAAATAGAAGTGCATAGCGTAAACTTGTGGTTGGTTGGTTGGTTTGTTTTACGGCATATCAACCCTTTTCGGGTTATTTAATGCCGAATCCAAAGATTTTGAAGAAAAATTTTTTTAATAGAATATATTTGTTGTTTTCACGTCGGTTTCTATTTAAACCATAGTTGGGACCCTAACAGGTACTACCACTCCGGATCAGAGTGAACCTGGGAGCAATGGTAATTAAAGAGTGGCTCCACACTCCCCAATGCCCACAAGCTGGGGCCTCACCACTGGATATAGTTTAAGGTCATATCCAGGACCCCCATTGAGGGACTTTTACCCTCTGTAGGGAGGCAGTCGGCGTATTCTAATGCCCCACCGACAGGGCCCATAAACTTGTGGATACAAATAGATACAAAAATCGAAGTAACGCGTATTCTACGAAAATTTTATGAATGACAATAATATTATTAAAATCAAGATGGGAACAAATGAAGCAAGTTTGTTCCCCCATGCGTGCTCAGTAAACGGGGCATAAAAAGGACTAAGTTTAGCATTTGTCCCACTCCCATTTAGCATAAAAAGTCCCCAGAGGACGTCAAATCCTGGTGAAAATAAACAAACGGTGTAGTTTTAGGCCTTAACATATATCATTTGTGTTCTGCACCCTGCAAAAAACGAAATGACTAGGTCCACCTTTCCCCCCATATTTAGCCCCAAAAGTCACCAAGGACTTAACATGTTTAAATTTGATTTCAGCACCATGCAAAACTACTAAACAGGCATACACAGAAAATTTTAGACAAATATGGTAAAATAGTTCCAAAAATGGAGTGTTTTATTTGCCCTAAAAGAACCCCTGGAGCACACCCAAAAGTTATCGCGAAGTGTAGACGAACAAAGTTATATAGAAATCAGTTAGGTACAACTTTTCAGAAAGTTTTATAAAAATCCAAGGCATCAATTTTTTTTTTTTTTTTTCAAAAGCACAAAAGTGTCAATTTTAGCCATTTTAACCTGAAAGGCGCCCCCATGGAGGGGGGGGCAACCGCAGTTTTCCCGGAAAATCCGTTCTGTTACTTTTTTACTCATACCATGTTTAATGTTTGTGCAAAATTTCAAAAGATTCGAAGGTGTAGTTATTGAGAAAAGTGTGGACAGACGAACGGACAAGGGTGAATTTACAGGTCCACCCTCCTTTTGTCGGGGGATCAAAAATTATAATGAAATAAATAATGAAATAAATAATGAAATAAATAATGAAATAAATCACCTTTGAAAGAAAATGCACATGTTGCACTGTTATGGATGTCGGTTTTGTAAAATATCATGGTCTAATAGCAAATCATTCGTATTATTTGGATTATTCGGACTGCTGTTCTCACCTTTAGTCGCATTCTCAAAACCACCTACCTTCTTCAGGTGTATCTTGGCAAACACAGGAATTGGGAATCTTCAGGGGAATATTGCCAAACTCTGCTAAATTGGGAATCTACACGTAATTTCGAAAGAACCCATTTATATAATCTACGAAGGTAGCACGCTTTTGTTTCATCCACCATGATCTATTAAAACCGTTAATTAATTCGCAATTGTATTTCGAGTGTTGTTTGTACTGAGGATGGATCGAACCTTCAACCTCTAGAAGAGTGTAACTTTAGAACGGCCGTGACGTATTGGATAAGGTACGAAGTAAAATTCAGTTCTAAATGACACTTTTTCTGGAGGTGGAAGTTTCATCGATCGAAACATTGTGGGAATAACCCTCAAGGTTAGAATAGTAAAGCGAATAGTCCAAATAAGTCAAATTATAAAATCTCGTTTCAGAAATCCAGTAACATAAAACGAATAATTTATTTAATATTAATGATATTTTTTCACTGAATTTCACTGAATTAAACTGAAATATTAGAAAATTATTAAACTAGCCTTCTTAAAAAAAAAAAAAAAAAACATAGCAATACAGAATATTCCCAAAACTGAAGACTTCCTATTCATCTGCAACTTGGAATAGTTAATAAACTACGTAAATTGGTAGAAGGTATTCCCCAATATATCTCGCTGACAAAAGCAAATGAAATACATTTTAATCATAACTTATCAGAAAGCTAAATGGCGAGTTTAGAACTTGCGATGAATATAAGATTATAAAACGGGCGAAAACCATAAGAACAGTTTTGTTTCATTCCAAAACGTTAAAAACAGACGACATTCATTAGTGGGAATGGGATGTTGTACGTACAATGACCGTATAAATGCATACAATCAAGTGCAAATTGATAATTCATTTAACGAAATCACAACGATTGATAATCTCATAGGTCTGCTGTTATGGTCTCGTCTTCCACACGGAGTTGAGCCAGCCACTTTGATTGTTCAAAATGCAATAGAGAATATGTTGGCCGGCGCAGTACAAAACATGATATCAGGACGACATACATTACTATGCAGACAACGATGAAGAGAGCAAAGACCAAGCAGAAATTTGTAAAAATGTATTATTATCGCAAAGTATAAAAGAAATGCCGTAGAAATGCCAATTTAGTCGGTTTTGGGTTTTTTTTTGTTTTTTGTTTTTTTTGTTTTTTTTTTAGAAACGATGCAGCTTAATGACGATTACTACATAGACCAATTACTTATCATGTCGAAATTTCGTCCAATAATTGGCAATTCTCAACCGTCGTCTCAAATAAAGAGTTGGTGCAATGATTACGCGCAAACTAGAATTTGTCTCTAGTTAAGAGTGTTTAACTAATCGAACGTAGTTTTATAATAGAATTTTTGCGTGAATCATTTAAAAGTAGTTTTCAAAGTTGCGGGAACATCATTAGTTTTGAATGGAGATCAACTATTGGAAAAGAATACGTCGATAGACAGACAAAAATATATTTTATTTATACATGCTTCTTTTATATTACTAGCAGCTTTGTTGGTGTCGGTTAAGGCATGCTTCTGTATAGTTTCTAGGAGGTCCACTCTCATAAATTTTATTTTATCTGCGAGAAGACGTTAAATTATTACCAATTGTTGAGGAGACCCTGCTAGATGTTTACGACGATATGCGCAGACACCTTTTGTAAGTGCGAGTGCACTGGCCTCTCAAAAACTACACCTGATATTATGACTAACCTACTTGTAAAGAAATCCATAATTTGCCGCTGTGCTATAAAAATATACTTATAGCAAGTGAGCTACACAGAAACGTTTGTGTTTCATTTAACCTGTTAAACTACTTGATCAAGTGTTGGATACCGTTTACGTAAATGCTGAAAGAAATCGTATGTATGTAATATATAATTTAAGTAATTATATACTTGACGCGACTAGTTATTCCAAAAATGGTTCATAAACATTTAACGTCAAAGATACTGGACTTATTTTCATAATATGCCGATATGACACATTACAGCACAATTACGTTGATACACCGGTTCCCGCCAGACCACCGAACTTAAGCAACAATGAGTCTGGCCAGTACCAGCTTGGTGACCATTTGGGAAGACTAGGCGCTGTATGTACCGCGCTGAGTCATAAGAAATTTCCAGGTTGGTATCTGGAGGCGCATTAATTCACTGGGAGAGATGCACCCCTAGTCTTATTAAATACATTCATCTAGGCGAGGGTAACTCTGATGACGTCAGCAGCAGGGCGTTGGACGACCATGGAGGAGGATGAATTTTTAGCAGATCAACGGTTTTATGGTATTAACAGTTACATTATTCGACTGCAACTATTGAACGGATGATCTAAGTTGAACGAATAGGTGAAAACAGGCGAGTCAGATGCCACTGCGCTGGGGAAGGTAATGGCGACCCATCCCATGTATTCTGCCAAGTTCAAAATTTCATGCCAGTATGGCGCATTATTCACTTACAATAGCAATTATGAACCAATGCCACATTTGACCTTGTGTAACAACAGTTAATCGATTAGTTTTTGGATAAGTTGCAAAATATAGTTTCTGTCCTCAAATGCCCTGCGATGGCTTCCAAGCTCCACTCCCTGTCCCAACGTCGAAACGTTGTATCCCTATAACTATTTTAAAAGCTCTTCTACGAAATGTGTTCACATGGACTTACTGCACCTATACCCACCCTGTTCAATACTGAAATACCCCGATTAACCTGACTATCAGCAAAACCCGACCTCTTCATTATACAGGGATGAAGATACTAAAAATTCATTTCTTCCAATATCTTCTTTTCTCGAAACGATTTTCATTGGGATTTCCTCCCTGGCCTCTCTTTTCTGGCCGTACCAACATGCAGTAACAAAAGAACTAAGTTTTGTTATTGAATGCATTAACATCTTATGAGTGGATAATTATTATACTGCCTACTACAAACAAACAAATGCCACATTTACAAAAGTCATCAGATTTGTGTCTATTATGCTACTATCTATTATACCATTCGTTACGCTAATTCAGCAAAGTTATTAATTTTCTTGACGATTACATGTAAATAATCTGAAAAACTTGGCCATAAAAATATTTGAAACAACAACAAAACATGGTTTAGATTTTAGAGTGAGGGATCAGTTTCGCATTTAGATTTTACTCACTTCTCGATCAATTAATGTTTGTAAGGACACGTAACCATGACGTCGTCATCATCATCATTATTGTTTACTCACTACGCACAGGCTACCATCAAAAATTTTTCTTGGAGAACAACTTGTGGTGTTCCCTGGAGATTGAGTGACAAGAATTCTCCCCGGATTTCTAGTATTCTCTACCTCTTTTGATAATCTTTGCAACAGACGCTTACCATTCATTCCTCATTGGCAGCCACCATTGGTCTTCAGTGAAAGTTGGGTGTCAATTTGCACTCATCCGGCGGGTCTGGTTAGTGCTCTCTCTCTCTCTCTCTCTCTCTCTCTCTCTCTCTCTCTCTCTCTCTCTCTCTCTCGCTCGCTTTTTCTGTCCGTCTGTCTGTCTGTCTGTCTGTCTGTCTGTCTCTCTCTCTCTCTCTCTCTCTCTCTCCTCGGTTTTTCCAGCCTCCTTGATCCTCACTTATTTGGTGTGGCGCTTGTTTGTAGCGACACACAAACAAAGGGGGGCAGAAAGCAAGGGGTAAACTTACAATTATAGTTTTAGTTTTCATGAGTCCATGTAATTTTCTTTTGTGCTTGATATCTGTAGCCGTTTCTGTATATTCAGTTTGTGTCTTTAACTCATGTCTGTTAGTCTTCGTATTCAATAATTTTTTTTATATATATTTCAGCCGTTTTCATTATTGTTATCCGTTGTATCTTATCAGTCATCCCTCTAATTCCAATCTCTCCTATTCTTTTTTCAAAGTTTTTCGGTATTGTTCCTAGCGCTCCCACTATTATTACTGTTATCTTGCCTTTCTTCATCTTCCAAATCCTTTTGAGCTTTCTGACCAGTTTCGTGTATTTGCTCCACTGCTCTATCTTTTTGATCTTCACTCTGCAGTCTGCTGGAACGGCAAAATCTACAATCTGGTAGGATTTATTCTTCTTGTTTACTATTATAATACCCGGTCTTCCTGCTTGGATGGGTTTATCCGTTTATATACCCATATCCCATAGAATTTTGTGACTTTCATTTTACAAGCACCATTTGTCTGTGTCTTCAAAATACAATTTTCTTTATAATTCCCACTGTACTGCCTTCCCCACTTGATCGTGTCTATTTGCATATTTTGGGGTGTTAGTTTGATGCATTCGCTTATTATGCACTTTCATATTTCGTCTCTTTATCCGCAAAGTCTGCATTTGCTGTAATGTGGTTGATTCTAATTGCATTATCTTGTGCGGCTGTAATTAGGAATTCAGTTTCTCTGCTTATATTTCCTTTTTGTAGTCATGTCCAGATATTTTCGTTAATCCCATCTTTTGTCTGTTTTATTAATCGTCGGTGTAGCTGTTTTTCTTTCCGTGTTTCTTTCCTCGTCTTATTTCTTGTCTCTTCGTTTTCTGTCTCGTTTGTTTGTGCAGTGTCTCTTGCTGAGGTAATTATTCCTTTAGTGTTCTGCATTTTTCTAAATTTTTTTTTTGTTGTTGTTCTTTACACATTCTATACAAACCAGCCCTCTGCCTCCGTCTTTTCTGTTTCACATACAGTCGGTCAGTATCATCCTTTACGTGTTGTACATTGGGCATAGTCATGAGTTTCCTTGTTTTCTGGTCGAGATGCTTCAGTTTTTCTTTAGTCCAACCTATAAACGGTCCAAAGTATCTTATTAGTGACACTACCCATGTGTTTATACTTTTAATTAGGTTTTTACTATATAGTTTAGTTTCGAGGAGTTTTCTTGTTCTTCTGAAATATTCTTTTCGAATTTTCTCTTTAATTTTTGTTACTTTGGTTGGATCTGCTTCCAGAACTCCCAAGTATTTGTAGCTATCATGTTCACTTATTGCCCTCATCTCCGTTTGATTGGGTAGTAATATACCTCCTGTGGCTTGCGCATTTTTCTACACCGAATTCCGTTCGGATATCTTGACTGAAAATCTGGTTGTGTTTATTAGCATCTCTAGTTCCTTTTTGGTTTTTGCAAACAGTTTCAGATCATCCACGTACATTAGGTGGTTTATTCTTTCATTTATATTAGTGAACTTGTATCCGACTTATGTCGGATAAATCTGCGGTATGCATGCTGCCTTTGAGCTATGGCAGCTACACAAGTAGAAGTAAACCATTGGGGAGAGTTGTGTTTTATATAGAACTTCCATGTGGTAGAATGAGCTTCAATTGCCGCTTTGAACCATTCAGTGGTTTCATTTGCACACTGTTCTTCAGGAATAGAAAAGATATTCCCCCCATGAGGCATCTCTGATGAGATCCCTGATAGCTTCTCAGTCAGCCTTCTTACAATACCTTGTCGTTTTGAGTAATAGGTCTTCAGCTTTGGGTAGAGAATTTATGGCGATTTCAACCATTATCACAGCTTTATCAGCATTCCTGATGAGTAAGCTATTGGCATGCGTTACACAATCATCGGGAACTGTGGTCAGAAATAGATCTCAAAGTGAGGCTTGTTGATTTTGCTGGTCTGGGAAACGTGTCGGAAACGTAACCGTCTGTGATAGGGAATCAGATATAGAGAAGCTATGTGTTATGCTATCAGCTGCGTTTGTGTAAGTAGAAAAACCAATCCAATTACTGTGGTTGACATTAAAGACACCAAGTGCATGTACTTGTGCGCTAGTATCTATGCTGTCAGAGACTTGGCTGATTAGAATACAGTCCTGGGTTGAGGGAGAGCGGTAGAGAAAATATAAGTGTTATGTTGCAGGTTTAAAGCACATAAAAGCCTGGTCATCTGATTCTAGTTTTGATTCTCTAGTCAAGGGGAGGATGTTTCGAATATAGACTCCAAGTCCGTGTATATGTTTGTCTGGGTCCTTCTAGATATTCGGCATTTCTTTTTATGATCTTTTCGCTCTTCTCATACCATGTCTCCAGTAGCATTTTGTTTCTGGCGGGTTCGATTGTTCTGTTCTTGTTTATCCTCCATTTACATTTTGGTAAAATTGACTTTTATTGTTCCCCTCTTTAGCTGCTATTTTTTTTTTGTTTCAATTATCCCGTTTCTTGTTAATCCCCTCCTTTCTAGTCACATGCCTACTTTTCCATCCTTTTCTAGTCGTTTTCATCTTGTATCGCTTTGACTTCTTTTTTAAGTTTGTTGATCTGGGTTTCCAGCCTCACTTTCCATCCAAGTTTTGTTGGTCCTTTTTTTTTCTCGTCTATTTTTCTACTTTAATCTTCATACTTAATGTCTTGGCATTTGCATAAATTAAATTATTATCAGTGTTATTATTGGCCCACAAAGAGCTTTCACACAGGCGATCAAAGATCTCTCCTTGAAAATAACCTGTGGCGTTCCCTGGAAGCTGAGTGACAACAAGTCTCCTCAGATTCCTAGTACTCTCCACTTCTTTCGATCACATTTGCAAATAAATTTGCATTATTGCAACGGCCGGTTACCATTGATTTCTCGCTGGCATCAGCTATTGGTCTCCACTGGTATTTGAGTGGCAATAAGCCTCTCCAAGGTTCCAGTTCTCTTGGCACTTATACTGTGGAGATTCGGTCAAAGCTCGCTCCTCGGTCTTTCCTTCCTCCTTGGCTATTTGGCTATTTGGTTTCACTCTTTGGGAGGGGGTGCAGTGATGTGGTAATAGGGGATAGGGGTGGGGTTTTGCAACTTATAGGTGTGCAGCTTTAATATATTTTAGTTCCATGTAGCGCTTCATGTTTATTATTATGGGCTCACAGGGAGCTTTCACACAGGTCTTCAGAGATCTTTCCCTGAAAACAGCCGGTGGTGTTCCCTGGAAGCTGAATGACAACAAGTCTCTCCAGGTTTCCAGTACTCTCCACCTCTTTCGATAACATTTGCAAATAAATTTGCATTATCGCAACAGCTGCTTGCCATTGATTTCTCGTTGGCAGCGGCTATTAATCTCTTACTGGGATTTGAGTGGCAATAAGCCTCCCAGTTCTCTTTGCACTCATCCGGCGGAAATCTGGCCAGTTCCTCGGTATTTCCTTCCTCCTTAACTCTACTTGGTTATTTGGTCTCGCTCTTTTTTTTGGGGGGGGTGACAGTGATGTAGCAGTGGGGATAGGGTTGGGTTAGTGAAAATAATAGATATCCGGTTTCAGTGTTATTGGTTCCATGTCGTGTTTCATGCCTTGCCTTTGCAGCAGTTTGTCTGACCTGCGCTTGTTGTTCATGTGTGTTAGTTTCCATATTCAAGGGTTTTTCTTAATATTTCAACTGTTTTCAGTATTGTTGTTCGTTATATTTTTCCAGTCATTTCGTTGATTTCAATTTCCCCCATTCTTTTTTCAAAGTTTTGGAGGATTGTTCCTAGTGCTCCTACTATTATAGGTATTGTTTTGTTTTTTTTTTCATCTTCCATATTCCTTTCAGTTTTCTGGCTATCTCTGTGTATTTGTTCCGTTTCTCCTTTTCTTTGATATTCACCCTGTGGTCAGCTGGAACAGCAAAGTCTACGATTTGACAGGATTTTTTCTTTCTTGTTAATTATTACGACATACGGTCTTCTTGTTTGGATGTGTTCATCAGTTTGTATGTCTATGTGCCATAGGACGTTATGATTCTAGTTTTCAAGTACTGTTGTCGGCTTATGTTTGTACCACTTGTCTGTTTGTTAGAGATGCGATTGCTTGCATAATTCTCGGTGTACTATCCTTCCGACTTCGTCGTGTCTGTTCTTGTATTCCTTTTGGGCCAGTTTGCTTCATTTACTTATTATATAGTTTATCGTCTCGTCTCTTTGTCCACAGAGTCTGCATTTGCTGTTTTCTTGAGTTTTGTCGATCTTTGCTTTGATATGGTTGGTTCTTATTGAGTTATCTTGTGCTGCAATTATTAGGGATTCAGTTTCTCGGCTTATGTATCCTTTTCGCATGTATATCCAAATGTTTTCATCTTTTGTCATCCTTATTAATCTTCCGTGTAGTTGTTTCTCTTCCCACTTTTCTCTTCTTGTCTTATCCTTTGTCTCTCTGTTTTCTGTTTTGTTGATTTTTTTCCGTGTCTCTCGCTGCTATGATTATTCTTTCAGTATTTTGCATTAAGTATTTTTCTAGTTCTTTTTTGCTGTCATTCACACAGTCTTCTATATTAACCAGTCCCCTCTCGCCGTCTTTCCTTTTTACGTAGAGTCG
Organism: Euprymna scolopes; assembly: GCF_053919585.1. Taxonomy (NCBI): domain Eukaryota; kingdom Metazoa; phylum Mollusca; class Cephalopoda; order Sepiida; family Sepiolidae; genus Euprymna; species Euprymna scolopes. The sequence continues at coordinate 153,888,374 of NC_136482.1, read as the reverse complement.
GTCAACATTGTCCTTCGGATGTGATGCGTTGTGCATGGTCATGAGTTTCCTGGTCTTCTGATTAAATTGTCTCAGTTCTTCTTTAGTCCACCCTATGAACGGTCCATAGTATCTTACTAGTGATACTGTCCAAGTATTTATGTCTTTTATTAGGTTTCTGCAATATAATTTCGTTTCGAGAAGTTTTCTTGTTTTCCTGAGGCATTCCTTTCCAATTATCTCTTTCATTTTTGTTGATTTGATGGTGTCTGCTTCCAGTACCCCTAGGTATTTATAGGCGTCTTGTTTTCCTAGAGCCCTCACCTCCGTTTGGTAGGGTAGTTCAATGCCTTCTGTCGTCTCTAGTTTTCCCTTTCTAAAAACTAGTAGTGCACACTTTTCCATACCAAACTCCATTTGGATATCCTGGCTGAAGATCCTGGTGGTATTTATTAATGTCTCTAGTTCATTTTTGGTCCTTGCGAAGAGTTTCAAATCGTCCATGTGGTTCATTTTTTCCTCCGTGTTAGAGAACATTATTATTTTTATTATAATTATTATTATTATTATTATTATTATTATTATTATTATTATTATTATTATTAGTAGTAGTAGTAGTAGTAGTAGTAGTAGTAGTAGTAGTAGTAGTACGTATTCATTTTTATTTACAGCATAAAACACGTACAATTTATGTCCTTAAAAACAATTTGGATATGTGGATATGTCTTTACGCTTCCGGTTAGGAATTAAATATCATTGATGCTTCGTGATTCAAAAATATATGATTGTTTTACATCAAAATATATATGCGAAGCTTGGGGACTGCCAAAAGTCACCACAGAATTACCCCCACCCTATATGTAACACGATGTAACTTTATTATAAATTAATATTATCAGTATAACTTTTGTACCATTTAAAATAAGAAGGGCAAAATAAACCAGTAATAATTTTTTTTAATTTTTTTCATCGAACGAAAATAATGAAATTGCGAGACGAAAATCGTGTTTACATAATTGGCGCTTTAAAATAACGTTCCCATGTAGTAGACATTCCGAACGTGAAAACATACCCGTATTTAATAAATCTAGCAAAAATCAATTAATGGTCAGATTTTCGTGAAATTTTCGATACTTATCCATTTTAGAATGAAATTGCATATAAAATGCAGTTTTCGTAAAATATACGAGTGGAAATATTTTTTTAGTGCGTGTTCTCCCTCCCCCCATATTTATTTTTTCGAAATTCGAACAAAATATATTTAAATCTATCGAAATTTCTATTTATTATGAAATATAAGAGTTCAAATAAGTAAAAAAATATTTAATTTTTAAAAATTTAAGTACACATATGGAACAAAAATTTACCTTGAAGTTGCAATTAAAAAATTGATATAAACTTAATATTATGTTTTTTAATAGCTTTTTTCGAATTAATATATACAATAATCAGTTGAATTGCCAAGAAAAAGAAACTTCGTAAACATTAATTAATTTTAAAAGATTAAAACGATTAAAATTCCATTATTTCAAAATGTTCCGTTACAACATAGATTTTTAATTAATTGTTTAATTTTTTTTAAATATTAAGTTTTCATATAAACATGACTCTTGTCAGCTATTTTATCGCCAGATAAAAACCAATTTGAAAATATTATTGCACAATATTAAGCATTTTGTAGCCCCCTCCCTCATATTTTGTTTGTCTATTTTTACAAAACAAAATATGGAACCCCGTAGGTAACCAAACGAACATTCAGTAAAACCGTATTAATACACAAATGTTTATAATATTATTAATCGTTAAACTGTGTAAATCTTAAAACCTAACAAAATTATAACAACGATTAATTATTAATTGCAGTTTGAAGAAGATAAACAAAGGGTTTAAAAAATCATTAAGTCGCTTCTGCTTTTCCATAGTTCGTATATTACACACAAATCTGACGTCACGGAAACATGCAGTCCAATCTTCACAGTCGTTTGGCAGTCCCTAGCGAAACTAATCCCTCACTTAAACTCAAATCTAAAGAAAATTAAAAAAAGCAATTATTTTAGAATTTACTAAAATATTTTTGTTACTGTTCTTATTTTATTTTACCATCAGATTTTCTGGCTGTTTAGGTGTAAAAAAAAAAAAAATTAGTAGAATGTCATTTTTATTTTTGTATGAATTAGCATACGATGTAAAGGTAGAATTTTACGTGTTATGGCGACGTGAATGTTTCCAGTCCATACTTAAATAAATAAGTGTCCGTTATTATGTTTTATTATTATGCTTATTATTTTGTTTTATTTTATGCCTATATGAAGCAGCTTTGTGTATAAATTTTATGAGAAAATCATTGAAAAAATGTATAGTTTGGGAATAATATTATATTAAAACAAAACAATGAAATAATAGCCTATCGGGAATATGGAGGTCGTAATAAGCTTTCAGCGGGATAGCTAACCCTAACCCGATCCTGGCCTTGCATATCCTTCCACAATGATGACAAGGTGTTCAAGTTGGTATAGTTGGAAGGCCAGTTCAGAAGCGTTGTTCTTCTCACACAGTTTTTTTCTGCTTCTTTTCTCGTCATAAAAAAAGAGAAAGGCTGAAATTTTAAATCGCCAAATCAAAATGCAAGGGAAATAACTCTAAATGTTTTCTTCTGGATTGTGTCCCTTTTATACGCAATGATCAAGCAAAAGTGATTTTTTTGTTTTTGTTTTTTCTTTGTTTTTTTTGTTTTTTTTTTAAATTTGTCAAGTAATTTAGACCTGGCAAATTTGTGTAGAATTATTTCCTTGTATATTTCCTTTATTATAACAAGCTGGTTTGTCTTTTCTCGCCCCCGTAATTTGTCAATTTAGTTAGACCAAGATTTTCTGGACCTTTCTAAAATTTATAAAATATTTATCTGAGTTCGATATCCCTTTTTGTTACACTTTTTAGATAGACTTCCTGTTTGTCTGCAGCAGAAATTACAGCATAGTTTGCTATGTCATTAGGTTTCGGATATTTTTTTTTTTTTTTTTTTTTTAGATAAAGATTGATAATTTGTATTATTTGGATTACTATGCTCATTTCGTATGTTATTCACACAACATTTTAGCCGTTGTAACCTCCGATTTGTCAGAGCGCCCGTTGGCCGTTCACTGGGGCGCTGACTTCCTAATCTCACTTCCCGACCCTAGTGTCTAAGTCTTGCAGTGGAAGAGAACTAAAAAAAAATTTTTTAAATAAATAAATAAAAACTTTCTTTTCTTTGTTTATTTATTCAAAATCGTAGTGATTTTTATTTTATTTATTTATTTATTTATTTTTTACTATTAATAACAGAAATGCCAAAATGCGACGAATTCGAAATGTTATTAAAGAAATATGCGACGACTTTTTAAAAAATCTTTTTAAATCTTTTTTTTTTTTTTTTTTTTAGTTTATATTAACAACAACGTATTCCTTGACCTTCGGACCAAGATCACAGTGTAGTATCTGTTTTGATGCTTCAGTTTTTTTGTTTTTTTGTTTTTTTTTTCGGTTAGCGAAGGAGAAATCCTTGACGATTGAGACAATTAAAATTTTTGGTTCCTTTCTCCACGTTAAAAAAACAACCTTGGTGTCTAACTCTCCCCTAAACTAAACAGGAACGTTATTCCTTGGCCTTCAGGCCAAGATCACAGTGTAGTATCTGTTTTGATGCTGCTACACTTCATCTTTTCTCTCCTCGGTCAGTAAAGGAGAAATCCTTCATGATTGAGAAAATTTTATTTTTGTTCCTATCCAGAGTGTCCGTTTTGAGGGAGCTGGATTCTCCCCCACATTAAACACCGACCTTGTGTCTCTGTCCTCGTGGGAAGGCAAGTAAACGGAAACAAACAACGTTAGCGCTGTCTGTACTGTACACGTAATACTGCATGTTTAGCCAACAAGAGTTATTTCCCATGCACCAGTGTTGTACTATTCAAATAAGTGATGACTCTTTAAATAATAAAGCGTAGAAAATTAATATGTAATGAACCTGATGCATATGGAGAGACGAATTCCCAGCTATCATTTCAATTCTAATAGTAACTCTACATAAAAATAAAACTATGAATGCTCAGTGTTAATAATTTTTCTGCTAATCTCTTAAGTAGTTCCATAGTTTATGTATCCAGTCTTTTATATTCGATAAAACTCTGCGAAATAACATAATACTCATTATCCAAGTGGCAAATGGCAAAACTTTATCCTAGAAAATAATTTCTCTGTGAAGGGAGATAACTCTTGTTATGAAATCATTAAATTTTTCTTACCGTGTTTTGATAAATTGGCTGTTCATGTATAATTATCAGAGATGAATGTTAAAATATAATAAAATACATTCACCAATACAAGTTTAATGCAGTATTATGAAACAAATTTTTGTGCGGACCAATATAGTAATGTGGCTATTGTTGATTCGCATTCTCTTGTTTGACCCACAGTATACATAATTTATCGTTAAAATCTTAATTACTTTTCCAATAGTAAAATAATAATAGGTTTACTTTATTTAAATAAAAAAGGTCTTTAATCGAACTTTCATAACACAGAATTATAACTAGGGCTGTTGACCCTCAAATATATATCCGACATTGAAAGACACAGTCAATCAACTGAGAACCACATCAGTCTAGATAAAAACATAGAAGATATTAACGGATATATACTCGAGTCAAAAACAATGAAGAGAATATGCTGTTGCCACAGCCCTAATTATAACCTTTTTAAAATGTATATATTTATTAAAAATTATATTATGAACTGCTTTTTAATTAAATGTCATGTTTGATTTTTGAAAAAGTTCATAAATAGTTTTATTATAAAAGTTATATTTTATTATATCATTTTACTATTGGGAAAAATATGTTTGATTTGAAAAGATATATGTTTATTACAGAAATTATATCTTAAGGTGGATTATATACAGTGTTGGTCATCCGTATATTACAACTTGCCTCGTGTTAGGACTGCGGACAGCCTTTGTAAACAAGGGAACGATAACCGAAAATAATTTATAATAGGAAAGTTTAGAATGTTCATGTCCGTACGGAAGGAAAACGGTAACGCGTCTCTCCAGGCTTCCAACACTCCAAAGACAGTTTGCTCACTATTGCAAATCATTCATTTTTTTGCGAATCATTTTTTTTTTTTTTTTTTTTTGCAAATCATTTTTTTTTTTCTTTTGTAAATATTTTTTTTTTTTTTTGCAAATCATTGTTTTTTTTTTTTTTGCAAATCATTGTTTTTTTTTTTTTTTTTTTGTCTTTGCAAATCATTGTTTTTTTTTTGTTTTCTTTGCAAATCATTTTTTTTCTTTTGCAAATCATTTTTTTTGCAAATAATTTTTTTTTTGCAAATCATTGTTTTTTTTTTTTTGCAAATCATTGTTTTTTTTTTGCAAATCATTGTTTTTTTTGCCAATCATTGTTTTTTTTTGTTTTTGTTTTTTTTTGTTTTTTGCAAATCATTTTCTTTTTCTTTTTGCATTACCAACACAAAAGTTTACCATTTATTTTCCACTGACAATGGCTATTGGTCTTCTCTAAAGTTTAATTCAGAATAATATTAGTTCGATGTAAGGGGATATTTCTCATTTTATATTTAACTGAGTTCATACGCTGGCCGTTCTAAACATAGTTAGTCCCATGGAGTGTTTATACACCGATACAAAAATGTTTATGGTGTTCTTATTTCGTAAAATATAGTTATCCTGCTGGTTTAGAATATATCTACAAGTCCCGTTGAACAGTTTGAATCAGTTGTATCTTGTTGATATTAATCTAAAATAATATTAGAATAAAATAAATTGTAAAACTAAGGAACAATTAAGATATTACATTAGCTAGGCTCACAGTTACAAGACTGAAAATGGCAAATATAATGAAATAAAATATAATAAAATAAAGACTTGCAAATATAATAATAATCCCATCAAAACTTATGATATAAAAAATACTAAAATATTAATTCCATATTAAATACTACAGAATAGCCTTATGATGCATAATATGCGCTTATATCTACAAATTCTCATTCCCATTGGACAAATACAAAAATATATATCATAAACATATAAATCCAAACATATAAATCATAAAATCATACCTACTTTAGTCAAATGAGGTGACTGGATGCCCCAGAAGGATAAAGCGACGTCTACCTATAAGGAAGACTGGGATATAAGGGTGCCATACCACGTGTGCTATACCCGCACTGAGTCACGAGATTACTGGGAGGGAGGGAAAGAAATAGATTGACAACTTTTTTTTTTTTTTTTTTACTCAGTGATCACCACTTTTCAAGGCCCGGAAGTCACTCAGAGATAAGGGTTATTGTAAGTATATTACGTAAGTGTGGAGATTTGATGAAGTGTTTACTTAAGGGGGCGGTTCATTAGAAATTTGTTAACGTTGGACTTGAAGACATCCACGTTGTAGTCCGGTGGAAGCAGGCAAACGGAACAGAGTTCCACAGGCGTGCAGTTCTAAGACAGAAGCTTTGTTCATGGAATCCGCGTTTTGATTTAGGCACAGATATAGAGTGGGGGAAATTTTTCACAGTGGATTCAGCTAGACGGGTGTTTTTCGTGAAAGATTGGCGAGGGGGAACCAGAGATTGGAGTTCAGACGAGCACCTGCCATGGAAATAACGATAAAACAAGGATAGGCTCGCAACGTCTCTTCTGTGTGAGAGAGGTTGCAGGGTAGAGAAAAGGGCATCCCCCACTAAGCTACGAAGTCTATTTTGTACTCTGTCAAGACAGGATAGGCTGTTTTTAGCAGCTCCTACCCAGATATGGCAACAGTATTCCATCCTTGGACGTACTTGGCTTTTATATAGATAGAGAATTGCATCAGTAGTGAGATATCTTCTAGAGCAGTAGAAGGGGTCCCACCATATTTCCAGCGACCTTGGCAACAGACTTGATGTACGTGTTCCAACTAAGAATGATGAGCAGTTAAGTGAAGTGGGGTGACACAACACCCATGGGACTAACGCAGGGTTAAAAGATACTGCAACCACAGTCTGTATTATAAACTGATAATAGTGTGTGTGTGTGTGTGTGTGTGTGTGTGTGTGTGTGTGTGTGTGTGTGTGTGTGTGTGTGTGTGTGAAACGCACTAACCCTACCTGAAGAAGTAGGTTCATGGGAGTATAAAATTCACAAGCGATCCCCAGTCGCATGTATATCCCCATTAGGGGAGATAACGACGTTAGGTTTTTGCAACTCTTCCAGGGAGGTGCCGACGTCCTTCTATATACAGCGCCTGGAATTCCCAAATTGGTCACCAATTTTAGCAATGGCCAGGCTCAACGTTGCTTAACTCGATGATCTGACGGGAACCGGTGTGCCAACGTGATTATGCCGTATAGACAGATTCAGTTTCTAGGAAAACAAAAACGCATGACTGTGATATTTCATCCATACACCAAGATCGCTTGTGCCAGATTTGTGCAGGTGAAAATGGAAATTAAACAATATGAGATTGATCTTTAATATATGATAAGACCATAAATGGTGTAGAGTACATGTGTGATCAGGAGAAGAAATTCATTACTTCCTTTTTTTTAAACCATCACATAAATCAAACAGCAATATCCACGTTTTCTTTGTTCCGTCAGCTTGTTCATTTAATCTCATTCACCATTCTTATCTATCCAATCAATAATATCTAACGAAGGTAGTCTCCAGAGATGCAATTAAGAGCTTCTTTTTTTTTCGTATTACTGAGTTCTAACAAAAATAAAATACATGATGTTTTGCGGTGCTGAGTAAATTTAAGAATGAGGAATATAGATTTTGCATAGAAGCAAATTGGATGAACTCATACAACATGGAAATGCTTTACTTCGTAAAGTTACCGTCTACTGAGTAAATTTTCGACAACTAATGTATAAGAGCAATGATCTATTCATTTCATTTAGGTCTAAGAAAGACTTATAGATGTACAGATTGTTTCGTGTATTACAATATAAAAAGACATGAAATAGAAACTCCATTTAACACACGACAAACTATGAACATTTAAAGTTTTGAATAACTTTGACTAACAATAAAGACTAGACTGAATGTGTGCGTTCAAAAACGTGTCGCCACCTTTCAAAATAATGCAAAATAAGATGTTGGAGTAAACGAAATAAAAAGGGGGAGAATGTTCATAAAGAGTACTTATTCCTTGTTTCTTTTTGTCATTCGAAAGATACCCGATTTTAAATAACTCACCGAGATGAGTGTTTTCAGCTTTTACGGTGAAAGCGAGTAAGTTTTCGCTTAATTGCAATTCTGTCCTATTCTTGATGTCTTCCCCCCCCCACTCGTTTATAAAAATCCTAGGTTTATATTTCTCCTTGTCGGCTCCCACAGACACGTTCGCTGTTAAATCTTATTTTTAGTGCGCCCGCTCCTATTGGCTAATTAATTTTTACTATTTTTTTCTCTTTTTGCCAGAATGGTGCGTGGAGCCTATACGTAGTGACGCGTTTACATGCTTTGTTTGTGACAGTCGATGAGTTAACATCCGGTTGGGAATTTTATTACTTTCTTTATGAACCCTTACAGATTATCCAACAAAATACACGTAGAAATTCAGAATTTAAAATTATTGAGATAAAATAGAGATTTTTTTTCCTTATTTTTTAATTGTATTAGAAATAACAATAGGGGATTTACTTTTCTTTTTCAAAATTGCATCCCTTGGATTTCCTTCTGCTTCTTTAGAATTGTGAAAATAAAAACGATTGTGAATTCTAAAACAAAACTTTAATTAGAAATTTTCAAATTTCAGAAAAAATCGTATTATCTATAATCTTAAGTTTATTTTCGCTAGCGTTTGTATTACCGTTTATGGATTACATATTTGGTTGGAGTCTGGATTTATTACATGATGGTTACGTGGAGGTCTAAGAGATATTGCTCGTACATTTTGTGTTTAGTAATTTAACAAATTAATGATATTTGTTTTTATATATAGCTATTCAATAACATCTAAGAATTTATAAAGAGTATTCTTTAATTTTAGGACTAAAATCTATAATAAACATTCATTTTTAAATGTTATTAGACGTTGTCATATATTGTCATCTTCAAATTGAGTTTTTCGTGTTTTTGACTTGTCATTTTTCTCGTCTTTCTGAATTACCGTTCTTCCTTGTGGTTTTGTATTGGAATACTACGTTTATTTTTTTTATTATTTGATCGTATTCGAAAAGCCTCTAAATAAACTAAAGACAATATTTTCGTTAAGGATTACGAAATGTGCGTAAGAGGGTAAAAGGAAAAAGTTATGGTCATTCGTGACATAAAAAAATATAATAAACAAATATCATAATTGTAGATCATTTTTTTTTAATTTGGAAATTGGGATGTAATCAAGCATTATGTATTGTATATGTGTGTGCATGTGTATATAATATTTAACTATATTATGTATGCGATTCCTGCATACCACATTCCTATTCGGTACACATGCGTGTCATCCTTATGTTCTTTTATGTGTCTGTGTCATAGGATGATATATTTTCCTCTTACAGTATAAAGAAATTATCATTTATTACACAAAAGATAATATTAATTATAAAATATTATAAAAGTAATTATTAATATTATTAATAATTATAACACAATAAAAATACTTAAAATTCTATATAATAATAATAAAATAATAAATTACTTAATTAAAAGGAAATAACAATAAAAGATTATATAAAATAATAATAATAAGTATTACGTAAGAATTTGAATGTAAAACACTTTTTTTGGCGTCTCTGAATATATTCAAAAGATGGAACAAAAAAGTATTCCTTTCTGTTCTTTCTCGAACTGTCTCTAGCAACAGCTATAAATAGCGAACGATCGCAATTTATAACTAGTTGTAACACAGTTTGGGACGCGATGATAAGAGAGCAACTATATAGCTCCGACCGAAGAAAAACACAAGAAAATTCGAGCCGTAAAATAACAGATTAACTGGAACAAGATACAGAGAAAATATCTATTTCATCAATAACTGGTAAATATAGATTTTTCTGAATTATGTTTGACTAAAAAGAATTTATGTCTAAAAGATAAAAACAAACAGTACAAAAAAAGTTTACTTCTATCAAAAGGGAAATAACGAAAAAAACACAGAGTTATTTCCCTTGCACCATCGAAAAAAAAGCTTATTAGAAATTCGTTATTCTTTTCTATTCTTGATTTTGTCTTTCTTTTTCTTTCTTTGTAATAAAATTGTTTTTATTTTCAAATTATCTTTTTTTTTTAATCTTTTTATTTTGCAATAATATGTTTGCGGCGTTCCGTTAACCACTAGACTAGGAATAAAACCGTAACATAGTGTGAGATTCAAATTCTTAAGTAATACTTTTTATAATTATTTTATATAGTCTTTTATTGTTATTTCCTTTTAATTAATGTATTATTTTTATCATTATTATTATTATATAATATTTTAAGTATGTTTATTTTGTTGTAATAATAATAATATTAATAATAATATTTATATTATTTTATTTTTATATGTTATTATTTGGATAATTAATATTATCTTTTGTGTAATTAATGATAATTTCTTCATATCAAAAGAGAAAAATATATCATCCCATGACAGTCAGTTTTATTTAAGAGCTCCGAGATAACAATTACTTCCGCATAAATCTTACTTTCACAAATATTTTTCATGACATTTTAGCCATAGTTAAATTACATGAAATAAAACACAGGGGGGTAGGATAAGAAATTGAGACCAGTGGCATGATAACAGTGGATTTTATACACATGTAGACAATAACTCTCTCTCTCTCCCTCTCTCTCTCTCTCTCTCTCTCTCTCTCTTCCTTTCTCTCTCCCCCTCTCTCTCTCCTTTTTATCTTTCTAATTTAGATATACTTCTCTTCTCCATTTCCTCTTCCGCTTCTTTTTCTCTTTCTAATTCAGATATATTTCCCCTTTCCTTTCCTTTTATTAATACCTACGAATGAAATACTTCATACACAATAAATACTGGAAGACAAGGCCGTAAGACAGGGCTCGAAACCCGGTCGACCAACCGATGTTGCTCCTCGGCTAGACGAACAATTCACACTTTTGCATGTTCTTGTTTTGCTATTCTATTCTCGTGTTCTGTTTTTCTTGTATCCCTTTAAACAGGGTTATAACTCTGGTGAGTGAGGATTCGAAGAATTCACGAAAGATGCCCGATTTTAAATAACCCAGTGTTTGTATAACACTGACGAACGAAGGATTTGGGATTCACGAAAAATCAACTGCGTCGTTGACATCTATGCTGATGACACGACCATCTACTGCAACACATCAAAGGCTGTAAATGACAAAGCTCTCTCTGATTCTCTCTCCTCTGGTCTCGAACGAGTGGTTCAGTGGGGGAAGACGTGGCTGGTTACCTTTAATGCATCTATAAACCAAACTCCTATGTTTACATCATCAACGCTCTGATCCCCATCTGGCATCAATTGAAATGGATGGCTCTCGTTTAGGAGAAGCCCTATGTTTTGACAAGCTTCTGGGCTTGACCTTCACTCCTGATCTGAAATGGAACACGTACATTCCTGATGAACCGCCCCCTTAAGTAGACACTTTAAATATCCACACTAACGTACTGTACTTACAATAACCCTTATCCCTGAGTGGCTTCCGGGCCTTGATAAGTGGTGACTACTTTGTAAAAAAAAAAAAAGCAAACAACGAAACATCTTCCCATTGAAAAAAAAATGTTTGCAAGCATAACATTGACAAAAAGAAACAGTATTTTACTTGGACACTGAGTAATAATTAATTCTGAGCGTCAAAATTAATTCAGTGGCGCAAAAATCTAAGAAACATTTGCTTATAAAAAAGATGAGAAAGAATATTGTTATTATTATTTTATTTTTTTTATGTTTATCCAGTTATACAGTTAACCGTCAGCAAGTTGGCACTATATTTTTTTATTCTACTTTATTATTTATTATCTTTTGGATTTTTTTTTGTATGTTTTATTTTATATTAAATACTATTAACCTTCTTTTTAGTCCACTTCACTCCTTTTTGTTGCTTTGCTTCTATTCTCAATTTTTAATCGTAATCCTAATTATAAATATTATCTATACCTCCCCCACCCATTTTTCCTCTTCCTTTTTCTTCTTCTTACTCCTCCCTCTCCATCTCTGTCCAGCACTTCAACTCTTCTTTTGAATATATCCATACTCATCTTTTGAATATATCCATACTTAATTTTAAAACAATTTTTTCCTTCGAATTTGTTTTTTTAGCTTGAATTGTCTGAGGAGATGGACAGGATTTTTATTGTCTTGTCTATCGAAACAATTTGTAATGATTTTAGTAAAAATCCCCGAGGTTGAAAAATAAAAACATATGTAGCTTTATGCACGTATTGAGCACATTTTTTCGTTTTTCTCATCAAATATACCTCCTAATGTATATATATATATATATATATATATATATATATATATATATATATATATATATATATGTGTGTGTGTGTGTGTGTGTGTGTGTGTGTGTGTGTGTGTGTGTGTGTGTGTGTGTGAAACGATAAAATTGTCGCCATATAAAAGACATGATTCCATTTCCGCTTAATGAAAACCGGTTATCTTTTTTGTTGTTGCAGATCATATTGTTATATATATTTATTGTTATTATTGTTCTTGTTCTTGTTATTGTTATTGTTGTTATTAAATCTTATTAAAAGTGAGTCTTAGAGTCTTAGAGAGTCTTATTAAGAGTCTGTTGTTGTGTCTTAGAGAGAGAGAGAGAGAGATGTTGTAAGAGAGATTGTTCGTGTTATAAAGATATTCATATATATAAAAAAAAGTTCATACTTAGAAGTGTAGAAGCTCTTAGATTGTTGAGACATTGTGTATGTAAAGACATTTTAAACCACATGATATAGAAGACATATAATGACAATTTCCACTTTACCTTTTTGGTAGAATTACAACACAAAGACGACGTTTATAAAAACACATGATGGGTTTATTTCCATGGACCGGCCGGTGGCTTTGCTTTCAGGAATTCAAAGTTTCACATTCTATGTTTCAAAGGTAACCGTCTCGCTTCTAGACGTTTGACTCCCAACTCCAGACTATCGTCTGTCGTCCTCAGACTCCCTCTGACTCTCTCTCAGGCTCTCTCTCAGTTTCTCTAAAGTTTCTATCTATATCCAGAACTTCCCATTTTCCATGACGTCATACACATGTTAAAACATGTGTCTTCTTTTACGTGTTCTGGAAATGCGTGGCCAAAACTTTTTCCTTTGTTTACAAAAGGAATTTTAACCTATATTCCCAGTAACCTATATTTCCAATATGTTAAAAACATGTTTATTAAATTATCTTATAGTTGCATTCTTCAATTGAATTTCATAACAGAATTGACAATGCACATTCTTTTTTTAAAACTATTTTATCTCTAAGCTAAACAATGGTTTGTTTTTTACATTCCATTTGCTAATTCTCTCTCGTAATCTATTTCTAAACCTAAATTACGAGGTTTGAATTTCGTCTATTCTATTTCATTTTCATTTTAACTAAATCTCTCTATTTTTATACTTACATGAAAAGGGGACAGTCCTTATCATGTAACAATATACTAGTTGGCCAGTTGTGCATAGGAGCCTTCTATCATGTCTGAGAGTGACACAATGTTCAACGAGCGAAATCGGAGATGCGTCGCTGTACAACTCAAGTTCTCTACCGATCCAAGTTATGACAACACAACAATTGCCAGCACCCTCAAAATGCACATCCGGACGCTTCAACGCTTGAAGACACATCTCAACGAAGTTTCCGGCTACGGTTATGGTCTTTAGTGTGGTTTCAAGTGATGGCCTCACATCTTCGAAGTCGGCTTGAAAGTCAACACCAAAGTGTACCTGGATTTGTTGAAGGGTGTGATGATCCCCTGGTGCAATCAGGTGGACGCTGGCAGACCCTAGGTGTAGCAGCAAGACTCGGCGCCGGCCCACAAGTCAAAAGAGGCTCAGGCTTGGCTTCAGAAAGAGTGTTACGACTTTAAACCCTTAGCTCACTGCCCCCCTCCTTCCTCGACCTGAAATCGTTGGACTGCTTCGTTTGGTCATACGTCGAGATCATCACCAACATGACCTACCAAAAAACCAAAGCCAGCCTAATCGCCGCCATTCACAGAGTATTTGCCGAGCTCACACGAGCGCTTGTTGAAAAAGTGTGCTCCCAGTTCCGGACGCGCATAGAGACGGTGATTGATGTTGAAGGCGGTTACATTGAATAGATGTCAGCTCTACAACATAATCAAGTTATCTGAATTGATTATTTTCAATAAAAGTTTTGAAATAAAGCTGTTGTCTTGTTTTCCTTAGGGCTACAAATTTATCGTTCAAGCCTGTACATAACCAGAACGAAAGCAACCTTGGGTTAACATTAAAATATTCAACTTCAGAAAATAAAAGCCTTTCTAATCTCATAACTCTGTATAAACACTATTTTCACACAATAATAATAGGTCTTTTATGCATTATAGAATTCCCGTGTCCGATCTTTTACTTAATGTCTCCTTAATATAAACCTGGTCTTGATGAAAAAAATTGCAAAAAAGAAATTATGTTTTCTCTTTTTCTTTTCGTTTCAGAGGAGCACGACTGTAAACGTAAGTAGAAACTTCCGTTTTTTCGATAGTGTGTGATAAATAAAATTTCATAGTGATACTTTTATTTATTATTGGCTCACAAGGAGCTTTCCCGCAGGTGTTCAGAGATCTTTCCCTGGGAACAGCCTGTGGTGTTTACTGGAAGCTGAGTGACAACAAGTCTCCCCAGGTTTCCAGTACTCTCCTCCTCTTCGATAACGTTTGCAAATAAATTTGCATCATCGCAACAGCTGCCTTACATTGATTTCTCGTTGGCAGTAGCTATAGTACTCTCCACCTCTTTCGATAACATTTGCAAATAAATTTGCAAATAAATTTGCATTATCGCAACAGCTGCTTGCCATTGATTTCCCGTTGGCAGCGGCTATTAATCTTTGCTGGGATTTGAGTGGCAATAAGCCTCCCCAAGGTCCAAGTTCTCTTCGCACTTATTCGGCTGAGGTTTGGTCAGTTCATCAGTCTTTACATTATTATTATTAGTAGTAGTAGTAGTAGTAGTAGTAGTAGTAGTAGTATTTCCTACTACTGCTGCTGCTGCTACTACTACTACTACTACTACTAATAATAATAATAATAATAATATATTCAGAGATGGTCGCCATTGCATCCACTCTCGTAAGTGAAAAACAGCACATTTGATGCATTTTGTCTACTTTTAACGAATACAAAAGGGAAACTGACTTAATAGATATTATTAATATATCGCACTATTATATATAGAGAGTAGCCACTTAAAAGTAGCTAAGAAAATGTAGTAGATAGGAGGAGGATTGTTTTATTGTTTAAATTACCTGTAGTGTTATAAAAGATGCTGGAAGTGCTCTCCGTTGATATCTATGAATTTTGGGGCACGTTTAACAACACGTTGGCAGATACTGCCCATAGATCTTCTCTGGTGATTCTCCTGATTGCGTTGGTAATGTTCTCCTTTATTTGGTCTAGATTGTGAGGATTATTTGAATAAACCTTTTTGTTTTAAATTCCCGCAAAGATAAAAATCACATGATGACAAGTCCGGGGAACGTGGTGGCCATAACCCGTTGCTTATTGTTCTCTCTTCCGTAAACATGTCATGAACTTGTGTCAGTGATCCGTAAGACGTGTGGCATGTAGCACTATATTGTTGGAAAAAGAATTACATTTTGCCTTGTGGTGTCAGTTGGTCGGTAAAAGAAAGATTAGAGAGATCGGGCTACTTTTAAGTGGGACGCTTAATCTGAAAAAAAATTGATTAAAGAAAGATTATAGATGTTGGGTTACTTTTAAGTGGGCCACCCTATATATATATATATATATATATATATATATATATATATATATATATATATATATATATATATATAGTATACAACCAAGTACTAATTAAATGCCTTTATATCTATTTTCAGGTGCAGAAAGTTTCGTGTGTTTGTCTATGATAAGAATTGGAATTCACTATATTTTCAACAAAAAATCCAAGAATTCAAGTTATATATATATATATATATATATATATATATATATATATATATATATGTGTGTGTGTGTGTGTGTGTGTGTGTGTGTGTGTGTGTGTGTGTGTGTGGCTGAGATTGAACTCATTACACGAGTTTGTAGTGTAATTCAAATATTGTCAGTAGTTGAATACTTGATGCTTCGCCAGGGCTATCAAGGGTATTTTTTATCGTTACGCCATCACTAGATGGGGTGCTTATTTAAATATTCAAAATCACATAGTATTCGCTGCTCAAATAAGATCTCCTCACTATGGCTAACCCACATTAGTTTTTATGAGGAACGGTGCACCTTCTCCAAGTGACGTTACCTCAAGTAACAACTCGAAGCTGGATACTCCACCAGACTAGATAAATTCCTGTCTTGGAATCCAGTAAGACCAAGAGACCAAAACGAAAGATATACTACAACGTATAAAAATGGTTAATTGGGGAAAGAAAACTATGTTCTCAATTTCTTTACTAACTAAGTGTTTGATAGATAATGAAGATTGATGGAACATTCGAATATCTATGTATCTCATATAGAGTTCAAGTGTCAGCCACAGGTAGTGGGCCCCTTGATTTCTGAGAACTTCGACTGAAGTAAAATAAAACAAAAAAGAAAAATATCAATCCACAATATTGTTGATAAAATATCATTTGTGTTCAATTAATTGTATAAAATGAGTCATTTTTTTTCAACACTCAAATATTCAACAGTAATCAAGCCGTAAACTTTCATATTATAAATTAGTGTTTTCTTCTTCAAGGTGGTGGGGGGCTCACAGTTTCTTTCTGTTTGTAGTATACAACCAAGTACTAATTAAATGCCTTTATATCTATTTTCAGGTGCAGATAGTTTCATGTGTTTGTCTATAATAAGAATTGGAATTCACTATATTTTCAACAAAAAATCCAAGAATTCAAGTTTTACTAGACTCACCCATAAAAAAATAAACTAAGACGCAGAGAAATTCAAAAATAAAAGTTGTACTTTCAGAAAGTAAAATAATGGCGCAGTGATAAATTTTTAGACTAGATCTACCGCATGCATATCATTTTGTAGCAAAATTCTTCTTTTTAATAATATCTAAGTTTTTTATATGAAACATGCCGAAATTAATATAAATTATATTGTTTCCAGTTTTGCTTTCTTTCCTTAATGGAAGCTATTGTATTCACTGTATTATTCTTTAAGAATTACAAAAATTAAATAGTATAAATTCAACAGCAACAGCGGCAGCAAAAATCACTCCAAAATATTTATAGTAATGAAGTTACCACTTAATGGAAACACAGAAAACCGTTGTTATGAAACGGATCTATAATTTATCATAGCAAACCTCAAGAATATCTCCCAGAAGTTTGTAGCAGACTAAATTGCAACAAACATAAGCAGTAGCGAATTTTCGAGGCTGGAGATTATGCACACACTTCCTTCTTGGCTTGTCCATTATGAAGCCAGCTTTTAATCACATGATCGAGTTTATAAAAAGTTAAACTGGCAACACACTTTCTCTCTTTCTCAACGTCACTCTTGGAACTCAACAGAACTCATCCGATCTTCGGGTTCGGGGTTTCACTTAAGACTTTAATACAAAGAAGCCAACATGGCTACCTCCACACACGGACTTACAGGCCGTTCACACGCAAACCCTCTTTCTCGCCCTACAGTACTGTCACTAATCTTTTTCGATGTACGTTTCCACTACTAGTTTAGGCACAACCATACATGAACTCTGTCTCTTTCAACAAGTCTGTCTAATATTTAATCTACTTCTCCACACAGGAATACTTTCAACGACTAACCCGTTTCCTGGTCCCTACTAACAAAGATAACAAATAAAGCCACTTATTAAATGTTAGAATGAAATTTCATGTCTTTATATTTATTTATTTATACACTATGTTTACCAGTTTCAAATATTCTGTTATGTTACATATAGGGGGTTTCATTTTAAGAGTCTTAGGAAGAGTTATTAAGAGTCTTTGTCTTGAGAGAGATGCTTTTTCTTAGTGAGAGAGAGAGGCTTAGAGAGAGTCTTATTACAAGTGATGCTTGTCTTATTACAGTGAGGGATGTTGAAGACTCCGAGAGAGATAGAGAAGTTCATTTTATTGTAAGAGAGACTTAGAGAGATATGTTGGAAGAGACTTAGATAGATAAATGTTCTTTCTTAGATCTTGCTGATGGAAGAAGGAGAAGAAAGCTCTTAGAGTGAAGGGATATAGTGTTCAGACAGTTCGGACATTGTGATGTTGAGACGTGTATGTAAATACATATAACACAAATATATAATACAATTGGACTTTACCTTTGTATAAGAAACATAAGACACAAGACGAGCTTTACAAAAACACTTGTTGGTTTATTCTTCACAAGAATTCAAAGTCTCACATTTTTCCTTGAAGTGACGACTCGCTTCCAGACGTCTGACTGTCTTTGAGTCTCTTCACTGACTGATCTAACTCTAAAGTTTTTCTCTATTCTAGAACTTTCTATTTTTCGTGACGTCATACACATGTTAAAACATGTGCATTCTTTCACGTTTCCTGGACATACGTGTCCAAACTTTTCCTATTTCTACAAAAGGAATTTTAACCTATATTCAATATGTTAAAACATTATCTTATAAGCTGCATTCTTTCAATTTAAAATTTCATAATAAACTTGACAGCTCACATTCTTTTCTTGAAATATTTATCTATTTCTAAACAAATGTTTTGTTTTACATTTTTAAATTCTCACACGTAATCTATTTCTAAACTAGATTACGAGGTTCGAATTCCGCCTATGCTATTTCATTTTCATTTTAAACTAAATTCTAAAGGGGACAGCCCTTATCATGTAACAGTTATACTGAGAAAAAAAACAGCCAAATTTGTTTGTATATTTCTAAACTCGTAAACATTAATCAGAATGGCTATCTCCGCAAGCGATACACACACGAACCCTCTTTCTCATCCTACAGTACAGTTTTTGATCTTTCATGTTTCCACGAGTACTTTAGACACAAACATACATGAACTCTGTTTCTTTCAACAAGCCTGTCTTATCTTTAATCTGCGTGTTCACACAGGAACACGACTAAACATTTTACTTATTGTTACTAACGAAGATGACAAATAAAGCTGTTTTTAAATGTTAGAACGAGATGTTTCTTCTTTTACATTTTATTTTACAAGTTACTTTATATGTTACTAGCCTGGGTGCCCGGCGTTGCACGAGTGTTTGGAGGTGTGTGTTGAGCAAAAAAAAAATGATAGTAGGCAGAAAGGCTCGAACACGTGCCGCAAAGGAAGGCGGAAAAGAAAGTGAAAGAAAATCTAACGTTTTAGCCGACCAGGAGTCAAAACCATTGAAATTAACTGAGGTCAATACAAGTGTGACGAAGACTTGCTAAAATGTCGGCGAAAAAAATCGACCCTTCCTTGTACAAATCAGCCGAGTTTAGAGTGAACGGATTAATGTTTTTAGCCAATTTTTCGATATTTGTCGTCCGAGACATCGAGCTTCAAAATGATACTAGTCTTGCCAGGATCAATCGCCTCTGTCAAAAGTTTTTGCGAGAAAGACAAACCTACATACATGCATATATTTAAACAGACAGGTAAGATTTATATTATAGACTAGCCTAGGTACCCGGCGTTGCACGGGTGTTTATAGGTGTACGTTGAGCAAAACAAAAGTGGTAGTAGGAAGGCATACTCGAACTCGTACCCTGAAGGAGGAAAAGAATGTAAAAAAAGTGACGTCTTTGCTGTTGTGCCCATTGCCAAACCAGAAGTGACGTAGGTTTAAACTAAGGCTAGTCAATCAAAAGAGGATATGACTTTCGAAAATATCGGCGAAAAAAAACGACCCCTTCCTGTAGAAAAGTGCCGTTGAGAATGAAGGAATTAATGTTTTTAACTAATTTTTTCGATATTTGTCGTCCGACGGGTCGAGCTTCAAAAGAATACCGATCTCGTGAAAATCTGTCGCCTATATCGAAAATTTTAGGCAGACGTACAAACATAGATACCTTCATACATTTAAACAGACAGGTGAGATTTATATTAAAGATGTATAGGAAACAGCATTTCATCTTATTCTGTTGCGCTTGAGATTTGAAATAGAATTTTCATCGTTGTACGCGTCTACAAGATGATTTCATCTTAAGAGTAGCCAGCCTTGCTCTTTCTGTGCAGATACTTTGATTGTTGATGTTAACTTAAGCCATCAACACCTGTTGAGTTGCGCCATCTACGGCCACGTATACACACTACATGTACAATACATGTTTATTTTATAAACATGAACAGCAAAAAACCGTTAGATTGTTGCTTTCACTCTGAATATTAAAACATATGACCTTTATTCAGAAATATTAATATTTTTCTCAATTTTGTTTTCAGATTGGACCTATGATGGTGAGTAAATATTATCACACTTCGTACATTTACACTTACAGGAAGTAGAAAATTTCTAACTGAAAATAATCCTCTAAAACCTGATTATATATATATATATATATATATATATATATATATATATATATATATAGGGTGTCCATAAAGTCCGTGTGCGCCTTAAAATATTTATAATTTTATTTGATTGTAATAGAAATAACATGTAAAAAGGATTTGATTTTGGAACAATTCATTTTAAAATTGCACACAGACTTTATGGACACTCTTATATATATATATATATATATATATATATATATATATATATATATATATATATATATATATTATCCCCCCTCACTAAAATAATAACTTTGATATATTGCTAGGGCTGATTATTTCATTACAAACACATCAATCAATTCCGGGTATTCTCATAGTATATATGTTCCACTTATCTTATCCAAGCCCGAGTGACGCCGCGTATTCTGCTAGTATATTTTTTCCATCTATCTCAGTCGATCCCCGGCGATGCTGGGTATCCTGCTATTATATATTTTCTACCTATCTCATTCAATCCTGGGGACGCTGGGTATTCTGCTAGTATATATTTGCACTTATCTCATCCAATCCCGGGACTGACTCCATGTCCACCACCCTACTGTTAAAAATATACATGAAATAAAGTAATGTTTAAATCATAAACTGTTTCAGCATCTTTCCGAAATTAATACATAAAAAAACATTAACACACTAACACATTAACACACATTAGGCAACCATTACTTTAACATGAATTTCTGAGTGTAGTATCAGTCTCAGCATTCCAGTGACTTTAATACCCTCCTCCTTAAGAAGAGTGTTTGCAATTACTGCCATGAGGACATTAAGGATGATAATATTAACTCAGGATTACTTGATATATTTACGTGATTTTTGGAATGTTACAAAAAAGCCCTAGCGTGCACTCCTCCATTTACCTGATTTTTTGAATCAGCAGTACATCTATGCGATTTTTGGAATATGACATCTTATGTAAATGTAATACATCATAAATATATTATATGCGTCTATTTAACAGAATGACGTCATCACCGCAAGTAAACACGTCAGACTATCATCCCCCTCTACTCGAAAAGAAGGAGGAGAT